>NC_045962.1:81687989-81955836 GCF_010909765.2 Amblyraja radiata | reverse complement strand
ACCGTATCACTCTGTGACTCGATGACTCTCTATCTTGGTTAGTACGTGTGCCAGGGTTTATGTGGAGAAGGCAGGAGAATGAGGTTAGGAGGGAGAGAAAGATCAGCCATGATAGAATGGCTGTAGATTAACCATATTAGCCTGCCTTTATTATATCCATCACCACACATATTATGCATGTTGCACATTCCATATGAAGTCCAGTCCGGATCTTCATCCCCACCCCGGTCTATTGATAACAGACTTGATGCTCACTATGGAGACGCTAGCATGTAATGTTTCCTCCGCTTATGTTACAATAAAGGACTATGAGTTGTTAATCCTGCATATGGGTCTCATTACACAACAATGACAGAGTAGACTTGATGGGCCGAATGGCCTAATTCTGCTCCTAGAACTTTGGAATTTATGAACATCTCTCACTGAGATTTTGAGATTAATAAACGAATAAAACAAATAAAATGTCTGAAAGATAGAAAATAGGTCCATTGGTTTGGTACAAGTGTAAATTGTCCCTAGTGTGTGTAGGATAGTGGTAGTGTGCAGGGATCGCTGGTCGGTGCAGACTCGGTGGGCGAAGGGCCTGTTTCCGCGCTGTATGTCTAAATAAAATTGAACTAAAGTAAATTATGTTACCAATTTTATTGCATGAAATGTGCACTGCACTTGGTCCCAACATCGTTTCGCTGAACACCTCCGCTCAGTCCGCATAAACCTACATGATCTCCCGGTTGCTAAACACTTTAACACCACCTCCTATTCCCACACTGATCTTTCTGTCCTGGGCCTCCTCCATTGTGAGGCCCAGCGTAAATTAGAGGAACAGCACCTCATATTTTGCTTGGGCAGCTTCCACCCCAGTGGTATGAATATCGACTTCTCTAACTTCAAGTAACACTTGCCTTCCCTCTCTCTCCAACCCTCCCCCTTCCCAGTTCTCTGACCAGTCTGACTTTCCCCCTGATTATAGACACAAAATTCTGGAGTAACTCAGCGGGACAGGCAGCAGTCTCTGGAGAGAAGGAATGGGTGAGGTTTCGGGTCGAAGGTCCTTCTTCTATTAAACACATCAAATAAGCTCTGAATAACAGTATTACTACTATTGCACTTTATCTGTTTATTTCTGGTGTGTGTATATGGTCTATGGTTTATAGACACACTGAGCTTTATCTCCTGTTCTGTATTATGTTTACATATTCTGTTGTGCTGCAGCAAGCAAGAATTTCATTGTCCTATCTGGGACACATAACTCTTGACTCTTGACTCTTCAGACCGGTCCCCCTGATTACATTTTATCTCTGTTTGCTTTGGTGTCAACTTCCCCTTGCTAACAATGATCTGTTCGACATATTCCTTGATCTTTGTGCCCCTTTGGTGTCTCATTTTCACACCGCACCCTTCCATATTTCTGTGTCTCCCCCTCCCCTGACTCTCAGTCTGAAGAAGCGTCTCGCCTGCCTAAATGTTTCTTAAACATTGGGATTGCCCCTGCCTCAACTACCTCCTCTGGCAGCTTGTTCCATACCACCCACCACCCTTGAGTGAGAAGTTCCCCTCAGATTCCCATTAAATCTTTTTCCCTTGACCTTAATCTATGTCCTCTGGTCCTCGATTCACCTACCCTGGGCAAGAGACTCTGTGCAATCTACCTAATCTAGTCCTCTCATGATTTGTATACCTCTATAAGATCACCCCTCATCCTCCTGTGCTCTAAGGAATAGAGTCCCAGCCTACTTAACTTCTCCCTGTACCTCAGAACTGCGTGGGTGCGTGCGGCATGCGTGCGTGGGTGTGTGTGCTGTGCGTGCGTGGCGTGTGTGTGCGTTCCACTCTGACAGTCGCTGTTCCAGTTGCCGGTTTATCTGGCGACTGCCGGCAACTTGACAGTCGCTGGCAGTCCGCTGAAAAATCGCCTAAGTGGGACAGCTAGCTAAGTTAAATTTAGTTTAGTTTGATTTAGATATACAGTGTGGAAACCAGGCCCTTCAGCCACCTGTAGTCATTCTTATTTGTCTTTTCATCTCTGGCCTTTGTCCAACCAATACTCCCCACATTCATTCCTTCCCACACAGTCAGAGGAAGGGTCCTGATCCCAAACATCACCGATCCGTGTTCTCCACAGATGCTGACTGACCCGCTGAGTCTTCTTTTGTTGAGCTGAAGTCCCGTGCTCCAGAAATATCTCGGAAGGAACTGCAGATGCTGGTTTCAACCGAAGATAGACACAAAAAGGAACGGGTGGAGGTTTCGGGTCGAGACTGAGACCCCTTTCTGTCTTGGGTCCCCTCCACTGTCAGAGTGAGGCCCAGCGCAAATTGGAGGAACTGCAACTCATATTTTGCTTGAGCAGCTTGCACCCCAGTGGTATGAACATTGACTTCTCTAACTTCAAGTAACCCTTGCTTTCCCTCTCTCTCCATCCCCTCCCCCTTCCCAGTTCTCTCACCAGTCTTACTGTCTCTGACTACATTTTATCTCTGTACTGCCCACTCCCCTGACATCAGTCTGAAGAAGGGTCTCGACCCGAAAAAAGTCACCCATCCCTTCTCTCCAGAGATGCTGCCTGTCCCGCTGAGTTACTCCAGCGTTTTGTGTCGATCGCCAGAAATGCCTCCTCCTCTGGTTCCACACTGCCACCTAATGAACAATGTGGGAATTACCGTTCGCAAACAAGGTGATGAATTCAAACTGGAGAGATGGGAGAATGCAGATGTTGGAACCTCACACAAACAAGCCACTGGAGGGCATAACAGGTCAGATGGACACTGTAGAGGGAAATTGACAGATGATGTTTCGTATCAGACCCTTCTTCAGGCTGGACAGGTACATGGATAGATTGATTTGTTTAGTTTAGTTCAGAGATACAGCGCGGAAACAGGCCCTTCAGACCAGCGATCCCCGCACATTAACACTATCCTACACCCACTAGGGACAATTTTTAATTAACTAAGCCCAGAAATGGGATTGGTCTGATTCCCTGTCATATAGGGTCTTGCCACACCTCACACTTGCCCGATTACTCAGACTTTCCCCTCTCTCTCTCCACCAGGGAGACGAGCTCTGTTTTTCAAACAGGTCAGAGTCTTTTGTTTCAAATTTGCTTTAAACTGTACCAACTGTTGGCTGCAAAATGTTCTTGGAGCAAAAGTGAGCAGCTTCGATTCTTACGGGGTAGTTAAGGTACAGTGCCTCGAAAGCCACCTTTGAACTATCTTTTATTGGACTTCATCCAGCACTAAATAAAATGCCCTTCATCCCGTAGCTGCATTCTGCTGCCGGCTTGATTGTAATCATCTATAATAGTAAGATTAAACGAGAACTTACCAGTTTGAAGTTTGATCTGTATTTTATGAGGAGTTACGATGAGGGATTACGTGAAGAACCCGCTCAGTGCGCAGGCGCGGCATACTTCCAAGCAGCGGTGTGGAATCACAGATAGACACAGTTATTTTGAAGTAAACATAGTAAAGATAAGGAGACATCAATTTATTAGTTTGATCCATATAATGAGGGTTGGAGCGGAGGGCACGTAATCCCTCATCGTAACTCCTCATAAAATACAGATCAAACTTCAAACTGGTAAGTTCTCGTTTAATCTTACTATTTTACTTCGGAGTCACGTGAGTGACTACGTGAAGATTTCAAAGCTCTGTGATTTCAAACCGTGTAACAGTTTCATTTCACTCACTGCCGAAGTTCTTGAGGGAGGAAGTGTTATCGTAATGAACCAATGAGTCTATTTGTAGAAAAACACAATGGTATTTTTTAAACAATAACAACAAAGAATTAAGTTGCTCCCCTGGGCTTAAATTAAATATTTGCAGTTCGTAAATCTTTACTGCAAATAAACCAGGTTTTGCCAACGGCTTATTATAAAATTTCTGAACGGTCTTTTCCCTTCCCACCATCCTGCTGTAGCCAGGATGTGGTGTATAGGCATGTCCATTCTTTAGCCGTCGACATGGATGCTGCCCTGGTGGAATAAAATTTGTACATGTTAGTGTTTATCCCAGCAGTTTCTAGCACCTGCTTGAGCCATCTCGCAATGGTTTGGCTCGTACCCCACCATAAGGTTTTTGTGACTGACCCACAAGGCTTTTCATCTCCCTCGAATATTCTGGTTGTGTCTATGTAGGATAGTAGGTAGGTCATGGCACATAACCGTGGTTCTGGTGGGTAAGCCACGACTGGATTAGGTGTCCCTGGTCTGCTCTGTTTGACCAGTCACTGGATAACGACAGATCTGGTCTGGAGCTGTGATCATGTTGTCCAGTAGCAATAGGTGTAGTGACTGGACCCTCTGAGCGGATACAAGTGCCATGAACCTAAGCGTCTTTAGTGTAGCTTGCTCGAGGCCGGGGGATCTGGCTGGTGGCCATTCCCTGAGATATGTCAGGACCACACTGATATCCCAAATATGGGTATACCTGGGCTTAGGGCTTGATATTGTAAATGCCCTTCATCAGTTTTACCACCAGTGGATGGGATCCCATCGCCTGTTGTCCTGGCGCTGGTTTGAGATAAGCAGAAAGAGCACTCTGCGCTGTGTTGATGGCACTGTAGCTGATCCCTACATCGTGGTGTAGATGGCCAGGAACTCCAGTATGTTGGTGGCTGTAGCTGTTGCGTATGTTGACCATGTTTCCTGGCAGTACTTCTCCCTTTTTTGATGCTGGTTAAGTACTGCCTCTTGGTGGATGTTCGAAGGGATGCCGACATGGTGGTGATGGTTTGTTTGGACAATCCCAGTTCCAGGTAAGGTCTGTTCAAACTTGCAACCCTGGCGTTTAATTTTCTCATGGCATGGGTGTTTAGCTTACCTGGTAGGTAAGTAGCTGATAGCCAAATATGTCTTTCGACATACCATTGCCAAATCATGTTGACCAATTTGTCGCATGATAATGATTTTATGCCACCCATATGGTTAATATAAGCCATCACCGTAGTATTTATCAATTTGTAACCGAACATGCAAGTGCTGCATATTAGAAACATATGCTTTTAAACCATAAAAGGCGCCCAACATCTCTAGATAGTTAATGCCCAGTGTAAGTAGTAATGATGACTCTAGTTTAGTCCATCTACCATTTGTGCTGGATATGGAGTTAGTCGCTCCCCAGCCTTGAGCACTGGCATCTGTTTGAATAACTAAAGTAGGGTTAGTGATAAAGATAGGGCTGAAACTATGCCCAAACATTTTCTGCCCACCACTGTAGCTCTGATATTGCTTCAGTGGGTAAGTTCATGACACGATCATAGTGACCTGTATGTCGTTTTATTGCCCGTTCCTTTGCTCTCTGTAAAATTTTTTGATAGTGCAAAGGTCCGAATTGTTTAGCCGGAAATGCTGCTACCATTTCCCCAATTACTCTTGCTACTTGTCGAATAGTTGGTCGCTCGTTGACCATTAATTTGTTGCATGATTGTGCTAATTCAACCATTTTTGCCTTTGGCAAGGTAACAGTCATATGGACTGAGTTAATTGTGAAGCCCAGGTAGTCCATGATAGTGGATGGCTTCAACTTAGATTTATCTGGATGTAGGACGAACCCCTGAGTTTCGAGGAGCTGTTTTGTAGCTGATACTGCTTCCACAGCCAATTCCATCGTTTTCCCTACTATGAGAATATCCTCCAGATATGCCATGACAATATGTTTTTGTTTTCTTAGTATTGCCATGGCTGGGTTCAATATTTTGGTGAATAATCTTGGGCTGAAGTTCGCCCATAGGACAATGCTTTGTACCATCCAGATAAATTTTAGGTATCTGCGATGATCCTTGTATATGGGTACTAGATAGTAAGCATCTTTAAGATAAATGCTTGCCATGAAGTGTCCTTTGGAATTCAGTTGTTTGGCAGTAACATATGTCTCCATTTTGAAATGTATATACTTAACAAATTTGTTTAGTGATGTTAAGTCAATGATGATGCGACAGACACCATCTTTTTTGGTTTTAGTGAATATATTCGATACAATTTCCAAAGGTTCATGTTTGGTCTTTTCGATGACCCCCTTTGTGATAAGTCTCACCAGTTCAGCTTGTCCCTCACGTTTCTCTTTGACGGAGGGAGAAATACCCTTTGGGGCCATTGTTGAACTGGTGGCGTTTTTTCTGACATGAATTGTATTTTATATCCTGTAATGTTGTTGAGTATATACTTGTCACTCGTGACCATACCCCATGCTTCTTTAAACAAGTGTAATCTCCCCCCTGATAATAAAGCACCCTTATTCTGTGTATGCTGGTAGGGACCAGACCCACCTACCTCCATGGTTATTGGCGATTCTGTTTCTTCATTTTCCTGAAGATTTTGTTCTGACGTGCTGGCGATGTTGGGGGAGGCGCATTTTCCAGAGGGTCCGCTGCGGGCCCTGATCTAAAAAGATCTTTGGGGATAATGTGCGGACCCCAAGCGTTCACCAGTCCCATATTGCGGACGTCGACTGGTGGATGCCGTGGGGTGCTGCCACTTGGGTATCGGAGGTCTTGGTTTGCTCGTCCCGGGGCCTGCCCTCATTAGGCCGAAGGTTTTTGATGCTTCCTGCATCTCCTTCAGTTTTTATTGAAATCTTTCCCAAATGGCAGCGCGTCCGTCTCCGCAGCTGGGGCTTTACACAAGCCAGCAAATTTGGGATTGAGGGCAGGTCTTATGTTTCCCTCCGGAGATTGTTGATCTCAAATTGTGTGGTACACATTAATGCCAGCACACCCTGCTGGCAGGTATCCATCTCCGTGGTCTCCACGGAACGAGCAAAGGCTGTGATGGCTGACGTCAGGAGCCTTAGGATCCGCTGTAGCTTGAGTTCTTGGGTCTGGATGTGTGACCCACATGCCCCCAGATTTGGCTGTTGACACTTTTTACTTTGAGGGCCTCACCGTTTTCTGGTGCTGTGTTGTTTCAGCACCTCAGCGAGCACCTTTTCCAGTAATGGTTGATGCTGGCCGCCATTCTTGGTTCCAGCGGTGCTCCAGCCCGTGGGGTTGCTACAAGCGGTCCATCACACCCAACAGCTCTTCATGTTCCTGCACCCCTGGCATACTCCCGAATTCGTCCGCCTGCCCCTGTTCCAGACCAGCCTAGCCCTGGTCACCAATGCTAGCCTCCAGTAATGAGGGAGCAGAGGGCAGTGCATGAGGCACTGTGGAGGGGGTGCCTGACCTCCCTCCGCGAGAGCGCTCTTTCTGCGCATCTCGCTGGAGCTGCTCCAATTGCTGTTGGATGCAGCTCAGGCGGCTGTCTCTCCTCCATTTAGGTGGAGACATGTCCCCGTCCGACGAATCGGACGCCACCGGCCGGATGCCTGTTCGGATGGCTAGACATCCAGCCCGCAGTTCAGGCACTAGCGGGACTGGGCTCGGCGCGGTGATGGGGATAGCGGGGCGACCGGTAATTGTTCCTACCGCCTGTTGCTGCCCCCCCTGCAATGGAACGCTCCTCCGCTGGAGTCGAGCGGGGGACAGGTTCTTCTGGAGCTTTTGCCTTGTAGATGCGAGAGCGCCCCTCAAGCAGCGCGTCTCGCAGGCACTTGCTCCGTGAGCCGCTCCAGCGGCTCAGGCGGCTCTCTCTCCCCCCGTGCGGGTGGAGAGACGTCCCATCCGACATCGGGAACACCTGCCGGATGCCTCTCGAGTGGCTATGCATCCAGCCCGCTGCTTCAGGTACTAGCGGGCTGGGCTCGGCACGGTGTCGGGGAATTACGGAACACCGGGTAACGCTCCTACCGCCTGTTGCTGCCCCCCTCCCCAACGGGAAAACGGGGGACAGTTTTGTTCCAGAGCCTTTTTCTCTGCCTGTAAAAACACAAGCAGTAAAAGGCTCACCTGTAAAAGAAAACCCGACCTCAGGGTACTCACCTGACGGTCCGGTTCATGCTGTAACGGGACAGCCTAACTCCCGTTGCAAGCCGCTGTTGCACTGCTGGCGTAATGCCGCGCCTGCGCACTGAGCGGGTTCTTCACGTAGTCACTCACGTGACTCCGAAGTAAAATCTTTCCACTGACTGGATAACTCACAACAACAACAAAAAGAATGTCACCGTACCTCGGTACAGATGCTAATAATAACCGAATAATATACTAAACAAAAACAAAATAAAGATGGTTAGTAGATCTGCTGCTTAACGCAGAGCTGGAGTCCCAGATTGGAACCGGACCATGGGTACTGTCTGTGTGGAGTTTGAACGTTCTCCCTGTGATCGCATGGGATTCCACCAGGTGTTCCGATTTTCTCCCACATCCCAAAGACCTGCAGGTTTGTAGGTTGATTGAAGTTGATAAAATTGTCCCAAGTGTGCAGGGAGTGGATGAGATAGTGGGATAACATGGAACTGGCGTGAACCTGTGATTGATGGCCAGCATGGACACAGTGGGCCGAAGGGCCTGTTTCCATGCTCTATGTCTATTTCTAAACTAGATGTTTGGAAACTTTTTAGAGGCGCAAACCATCACAAAACCAAGCACCGATTTCAAGTAGGTTCTTTGAAAATGCCTAGACAAATGAATAGTGCAAAAAAAAGGTGTCTGTGGAGGTAAATGTGATACTGGCGTCTAATGCATGAGGCTTAGACTTTGATGCACATAACAGCAATAAATCTAAACCTATCAGCCAAAGCACCTGGGTGGCACAGTGGTAGAGTTGCTGCCTTACAGCGCCAGAGACCCAGGTTCGATCCCGACTACGGGTGCTGTCTGTACGGAGTTTGTACCTTCTCCTTATGACTGCATGGCTTTTCTCCAAGATCTTCGGTTTCCTCCCACACTCCAAAGGCGTACAGGTTTGGAGACGCAAAATGCAGGAGTAACTCAGCGGGACAGGCAGCATCTCTGGAGAGACGGAATGGGTGACATTTTGGGTCGAGACACTTCTTCAGTCTTATCCATCGGGTGGCGCCATTGAGTGTGGCAGCCTCGCCAGCAGCTGTCCGTCCTTTCACCCTTTTTGTTATTTTTAGCCTGTCTAAAATTACGTTTTAAAGGTTTTTTAGTCTTTTTTATGTGGGGGGTGGGGGGGGGGGGGATATAGGGAGAGGCCGATTCCCAGTCATATACCTGGACGGAGATGCGTCTTTGCTCCGAGTCGCATCACCCATTCCTTCTCTGCAGAGATACTGCCTGTCCTGCTGAGTTGCACCTTCGATTTAAACCAGCATCTGCATATTTTTCCTACACAGGTTTGTAGGTTAATTGGCTTGGTATAAATGTAAATTGTCCCTAGTGTGTGTAGGATAGTGTAGGATCGCTGGTCGGCCCGGACCCGGTGGGCCGAAGGGCCTGTTTCCGTGCTGTATCTCTAAACTAATCTAAACTAAACCACAGGCTTACGTCAGTTTGAGCTGCTATCAGCTATGCCGCATTGCCACAACAGGCTGCATGAACGGAGCTGGAAGTTTGATTTTCCTAATTTCATCCTCAATTGCTTATGAAAGTTCCTCTGACAAATCTTTATTCAGAAGCTTAACATTATTCAGACACTAAATGATGTCTGCAATGGTTTTAATGATACAATTTTAAAGCAATATTTCCTCCTCCTTGTTCAGATAGGGGTGTGCTGTTTGATCAAAGCGTACCTACTCTGACTTGCCCATTATCCCATTGCTGCTCTGAATTAAATCTGCTGCCCATGGAAATGGTTGGCTTAGAAATTGAAACAGCTACGGAATAAAAAATCTAATCTGTAAACAGGCTCTATGAAACAAAAGAGACAGATGATTGAAAGCGAGCACCACCAGATTCAGGAACAGCTTCTTCCCCTCTGTTATCAGGCTTCTGAATGGTCCTTCCATAATCTAGGGTACCCACCGATTCTCCTCTACCCCATTGTGGACATTGGACTTTGTCTATGGAACTGATGCGCTGCAATGCTGAGAACTATTTTCTGCGCTCTGTAGCTTCTTCTTTGCTCCACCTATTGCACTGGAGTTTGAACTGATTGTATTTAGAAACATAGAAAATAGTTGCAGGAGTAGGCCATTCAGCCCTTCGAGCCAGCACCGCCACTCAATATGATCGTGGCTGATCATCCAAAATCAGTACCCCGTTCCTGCTTTTTTCCTGTTATCCCTTGGTTCCTTTAGCCCTAAGAGCTAAATCTAACTCTCTCTTGAAAATCCAAAGGGCCTGTCCCACTTAGGCGATTTTTTAGGCGACTACAGGCGACTAGGCTGTCGCCACATGGTCGCCGGGGTGTAGCCTCTATGGTTGTGAGTCGTCTCCTCAGTCGTCCAAAGAATCGTAGCGTCTTTCTGGTCGCCGCTGGATTGTGAAATGTTCAAAACTTTTCGGCGACAGTCGGCGGCAGTGGGTTTGACGCCAATGAGCGTAGCTTGACTTCTCCTGACGTAGGTGCTGTGGTGCTTGTCGCCAGGTTAACGTAGGTTGTTGCCAGGTGACGTTGGTTGTCGCCTGTGCTGAACGGTTTTTTGGAAGAAATACAGTGAAATTCTAGACCAGAGTGTTGTTACCATCCCACTCCACACCATCACTGTAGATGAAGCATACAACCGTTTCTGCAGCGCCATCTATAAAGCCGCCCACAAAACAATTCCAAGAGGCTCCCGTCCCCTCTACGTCCCATGCCTGGATGGAGAAAGCGCTGCCCTCCTACAAACCTACAAAACATCAGGGGACCCTGAGATAGCAGAACATCTCATTGAATCACTATCTTCAGCTCGGCAAAGGAAATGGGAGGAGACAGTAACAGAGCTAAACTTCACCCACTCCAGCAGAAAATGCTGCAGCCTCATCCGCCGCCTAGGAGCTGCACAGAAACCCCCTACCCAAAGCCGACCTTCTGTCACACCCAACCAGGTTGCCTCCCACCTACTGAATATTGCAAAAGCATCCCAAGACAAGTCCACCAGAAGAGCTGTCACAACAGAGCTAAGGACACTTCGACGAACACCTGGAAAGGAAAGAAACCCTGAGCCCTTCGAGGTGGCTGAACTGGAGAAGGTCCTGCAGGGCCTGAAATGTGGAAAGGCAGCAGGTTATGATAACATCTCTCCAGAGTTCATGAAACACCTGGGCCCCCGAGCTCTAACCTGGCTGACCCAACTCTACACTAGGGCCATACAGACTAACTCCATCCCAAAGATATGGCGGACAGCAAAAGTCATTGCTATACCAAAACCTGGCAAAGACGAAAAACTACCAGCAAGTTACCGCCCAATCTCTCTACTCTGCGTCCCACTTAAAATCTTAGAACGCCTTATACTACAACGTATATCTCCAGGAGTAGAAGAGATTCTCAGTGTGGATCAGGCAGGTTTCCGCAAGGACCGCAGCACAGGAGAACAAGTTCTGGCCCTAACCACCTGCATTGAAAACGGCTTCGAGAACAAACTGAGGACCGGGGCAGTGTTCCTTGATCTCACCGCAGCCTATGACATTGTGTGGCACAAAGGCCTCCTCCTAAAACTCACCAAAGCACTCCCTGCCTGGGCATCAGAAACCATCAAATCTCTGCTCTCCAACCGCAGGTTCAGAGTTCACCTTGGTCAGAACAAGAGTGCATGGAGAATGCAGAAGAATGGGCTCCCGCAAGGGTCAGTTTTAGCCCCAACCTTGTTCAACCTTTACACAAATGACCTACCCACCACCAAATCCCGCAAATTCATCTATGCAGATGACATCTGTTTGGCCTTCCAAGCACCAGATTTTGGTACATTGGAACAGGTGCTCAATGAAGACCTTGCTAAACTGGACGAGTACTGCAAAACCTGGCGCCTAAAACCAAGCCCAGCAAAAACGGTCTCCAGTGTGTTCCACCTCCATAATGCAGAAGCCACAAGAGAACCAAACATCTATCTGAGCAGGACCAAACTGAAGTATGCCCCCACTCCAACCTACCTCAGAGTGACCCTTAACAGGACCCTATCCTTCAGGGAACATCTCAAAAGAACAGCAGCTAAGGTGAAGTCCAGAAACAATCTCCTCAGTAAGCTTGCTGGTTCAAAGTGGGGGGCAGCAGCCCCCACACTGCGCATTTCAGCACTAGCCCTTGCATTTTCTTCAGCCGAATATTGTGCCCCTGTTTGGTCCAGGTCATCCCACACACACCATGTGGACACCAAATTGAACTCAACAATGAGGATCATCACAGGAACAATCCGCTCAACACCACTCCCCTGGCTCCCTGTCCTATCCAACATAGCCCCTCCACACATCCGGTGAGTAGTCCTCACTCAAAGGATGCTCCAAAAGACCAAAACTCCCCTCACCTGCCAATTCACATGGACATCTTCAACCCACCCACTGCTCGACTTCCATCTAGACCACCAATTTGGAAGAACCCACCAACAGCTGATTTCACCATCCAATCAGCTTGGTAAAAGGAATGGGAGTCCAAGGACGTCCCAAATAAACATCTGGTGTCAGACCCCACCCTGGCACCAATCTCCCAAGGAAGCAGTGGACGACGCTGAATAGATTCAGGACTGGACATGGCCCCTGTTTGGCCAGCCTTCACAAATGGGGCAGCAGTCCAACCCCACGGTGTGCTTGTGGAGAGCAGCAAACAATGCAACACATCATTGAAGCATGCCCTCAACAAAGACTCAAAGGAGGACTTGTCACCCTTCATACAGCAGATCAAGAGGCAACTGCTTGGCTAAAGGACTTTGCATTCGCTAAATAAATCACAATGAATGGCGGTGCTGGCTCCAAGGGCCAAATGGGCTCCTCCTGCACCTATTTTCTTTGATGAGCATTTGAAGGCACTGGGCCTATACTCGTTGGGGTTTAGAAATATGAGCGGGGACATCATTGAAACTTAGCAAATAGTGAAAGGCTTGGATAGAGTGAATGTGGAAAGTATGTTTCCACTAGTGGGAGAGTCTAGGACCAGAGGACACAGCTTCAGAATAAAAGGACGTACCTTTAGGAAGGAGATGAGGGTGAATTTCATTAGTGGTGAATCTGTGGACGCAAGTGAAATGAATTTGTCAGCAGCGGTACAATGATAAAGAACACACAATACACAATAAAAATTTAACACAAACATCCAACACAGCATTCATTACTGTGGTGGAAGGCACAACATTTGGCCAGTCCTCCTCCATTTCCCCCCGTGCTCGGGACCACAACGCACCGCAGCCGTCGCTGCGGGCATCCAGACGTTCAGACAAGGTAAGTCCAGGCAAGTCCAGAGTCGGCTCTTCCCCACCAGAGACCGCGGCTTCAAGATGGTTTAAGCCGTAGGCCGGCGGTCGAAGATTTAATGTTCCCGCCGCGCCGCAGCCAGAAGTATCGCAGACCGCAGGGCCGGCGGTCGAAGCTCCCCTCCAGGGGTGATGGTAAGCCCCTGCCACACCCGTGGTAGAAGTTGGCCGCAGGTCGGCATTCGGAGCTTCTTCTTCCCCCGGGTCCCCCCACGAGGGATCCCAGGCTGCGGACGCCGCGCCAGCTGGAGCTCTGCAGATCGCGGCCTCCCTGATTAGTACAGGTATCAGGGGTTATGGGGAGAAGGCAAGAGAATAGGGTTGAGAGGGAAAGGTAGATCAGCCATGATTGAAGGATGGAGTAGACTTGATGGGCCGAATGGCCAATTCTGCTCGTAGAACGTAAGTCCATACGCTTCGATCAAGTCACCCTCAGCCTCTGACATTCCAGAGAAAACAACTTATGAGCATGAACATTCCACATTGTATCTCTAAAGTAAACTAAAGTAAAAATGTAAGAGACACAAGATGCTGGAGTAACTCAGTGGGACAGGCAGCATCTCTGGAGAGAAGGAATGGGTGACGTTTCGTGTCAAGACCCTTCTTCAGACTGAGGGTGTCAACCCGCCCGAAAAGGTCTCGACCCGAAATGTCACCCATTTCTTCTCTCCAGGGATGCTGCCTGTCCCACCGAGCTATTCCAGCATTTTGTGTCTATCTTTGGTTTAAACCTGCATCTGCAGTTCCTTCCTACATATCTAGTGAAGATGCCCCAGGCAGCTGCAATTTCCTTGCTCCTCGTCCTAATCTGTTGCTGTTCCTACAGCTACCAGGGAACGTGTAAAGATGGTGTGATCGAGTACCCTGTGGATTTGGGACTGTTGGACTTTGGAGTACACCATCATTACAGACGTGGTAGTAAGTTCCTCCCCCCCGGTACATGGGATATACAGGAAAATCCTGATGATCTGTGATCACATCCTTGGGAAATGTCTAGCTACTGGTGGTTTAGTTCAGTTTAGTTTGGAGATAGCGTGGAAACAGGTCCTTCGGCCCACCGGGTCTGCGCCGACCAACGATCCCTACACACTAGCGCTCTCTTACACACACTAAGGACAATTTTCAATTTTACCAACACAATTAACCTACAAACCTGCAAGTCTTTGGAGTGTGGGAGGAAACGGAGCACCCGGGGCAAACCCACACAGGTCACGGGGAGAGCGTACAGACTCCGTACTGACAGCACCCGTAATCAGGATCGAACCTGGGTCTGTGGCACTGTAAGACATCATCAACTATACCGCAGTGCCACCCTGCCACCCCATGTTGGGTGTACAGAACGAGCTGTGGGAGGAGGTAGTTGAGGCAGGTACTAATATAACAATATTTAAGAGACATTTGGACAGATACATGGATTGGACAGGTTCAAAGGGTTATGGGCCAAGCGCAGACGGATGGGACTAGTATAGATGGGGCATGTTGGTCGGCGTGGGCAAATGGGCTGAAGAGACTGTTTCCACTGTGACTGACTAGAAGGTACCTCCAGATCTTCCTCTAGGACCCATGTTCAAGTCAAGTCAAGTTTATTCGTCACATACACATACGAGATGTGCAGTGAAATGAAAAGTGGCAATGCTCGCGGACTTTGTGCAAAAAAACAAACAAACAAACAACAAACTGAATGGAACAGAATCACATATTTTACATATTACATATTATGGGGGGAAGGAAAATGGAAAAAAAACAGCAATTTGTTGACAAGGATCTGAAGACCATTGGCATCCTCTGCATTTCCGCACACGATCTCTGTATTCAGTTCAGTTCAGTTTATAGTCACGTGTACCGAGGAACAGTGAAAAGCTTTTGTTGTGTGCTAACCATCCAGCGGAAAGATTGTAAATGATTACAATCGAGCCGCTTACAGTGTACAGATACATGATAAGGGAATGGAATGTTGCTGTAGGAGTAGATATTTAAGAGTGTGGAGCGATTGTCATATGTGGTTGTAGATCAGTTTAGTTTTGTTTAGAGATACAGCGCGGAAACAGGCCCGCTGGGTCCGGGCCGAACAGCGATCCCCGCACATTAACACAACCCTACACACACTAAGGACAATTTTTACATTTATACCAAGCCAATTAACCTACAAACCTGTACGTCTTTGGGATGTGGGAGGAAACAGGAGCACCCGGGGAAAACCCACGCAGGTCACGGGGAGAACGTACAAACTCCGTACAGACAAGCACCCGTAGTCGGGATCGAACCCGGGTCTCTGGCGCTGCAAGCGCTGTAAGGCAGCAACTCCACCGCTGTGCCACCGTGGCCACCTTCTATGGCTAGCACGCAAATAGTCGCCAGGGTCGGGCGCCATCTTGGAACCATCAATTTGGGGAACATTAACCCGCTATTTTCTTCGATCCTCAGCCCGAAGAACGCAGGTTGAAGATCTGGAAGACTGAAGACATCAGAGCGAATACAATCCACATGGCGTGGCAAATTCCGCTGTACGTGCTGATGGCTGCTGGAGAAGTGATGTTCGCACTTACTGGGTTGGAGTTTTCCTACTCTCAGGTACGGGCTTCCTCTGACATCCACATGGAGACCCAACTTGAACTTTGAGTAGACAAATATTCATATCGGCAATGGTGGATTTAATTCAGACCAAGGCAGGTACTATTGCAACCTTTAAGAAACATAGAAACATAGAAAATAGGTGCAGGAGTAGGCCATTCGACCCTTCGAGCCTGCACCGCCATTCAATATGATCATGGCTGATCATCCAACTCAGTATCCTGTACCTGCCTTCTCTCCATACCTCCTGATCCCTTTAGCCACAAGGGCCACATCTAACTCCCTCTTAAATATAGCCAATGAACTGGCCTCAACTACCTTCTGTGGCAGAGAATTCCAGAGATTCACCACTCTCTGTGTGAAAAATGTTTTTCTCATCTCGGTCCTAAAAGATTTCCCCCTTAACCTTAAACTGTGACCCCTTGTTCTGGACTTCCCCAACATCGGGAACAATCTTCCTGCATCTAGCCTGTCCAACCCCTTAAGAATTTTGTAAGTTTCTATGAGAAACATGGAGTTGATCGGGTGGACACCCAGAATCTCTTGCCAAGAGAAGGGGAATCAAGATCCAGGGGCCATAGGTTTAAGGTGAAGGGGGAAAGATTTTATCGGGATCTGAGAGGAAACTTTTTCACCCAAAGGGTGGTGGGTGTATAGAACTAGCTGCCGGAGGAGGTAGTTGAGGCAGGGACTATTACAACATTTAAGAAGCAACTAGACAGGTGCATGGTTTGAAGGTGTATGGGCCAAACGCAGGCAGGTGGGACTAGTGTAGATGGGACATGTTGGTCAGTGTGGGTAAGTTGGGCCAAAGGGCCAATTTGCACGGGGTATGACCATGCTGTTTGACCCATTGACTTACTCCAGCATTTGGTGTCTATCTAATACAAAGCTTGTTAGAAATCCTCTTTTGAACTAACCCAGAGTGAATGGGAGTCATTGGAATAAGTTATCCAGAGGGCAGATGAAGGATCTTAACTGGCCTGAATAATGGAAACAAATGGACTAGTTGAACTGATGGAACTAATCCTGTAAGTTAGGGACAGTCCTCTGGGCAAACGACTATGCATTTACCTGAGGTAGACAAAAATGCTGGAGAAACTCAGCGGGTGAGGCAGCATCTATGGAATGAAGGAAATAGGCGACGTTTCGGCTCAAGACATTCATTCAGACGTGTGTGGGGGGGGGGGGTGGGGGAAGAAGAAAGGAAGATGCGGCTGTGGGAGAGCTGGGAAGGGGAGGGCAAAGAGGGAGAAAGCAATGACTACCTGAAATTGGAGGTCAATGTTCATACCGCTGGGGTGTAAACTACCCAAGTGAAATATGAGGTGCTGCTCCTCCAATTTGCGGTGGGCCTCACTCTGGCCATGGAGGAGGCCCAGGACAGAAAGGTCGGATTCGGAATGGGAGGGGGAGTTGAAGTGCTGAGCCACCGGGAGATCACGTTGGTTATTGCAAACCATTAACTATCCCTCCTCTCTCCCCCCCTCTCTCCCTTCTCTCTCTCCCCTTCTCTCTTTCTCTCCCCCTTCTCTCTCTCCTCTGTCTCCACCGGCGGGAGAGTCCCACAGTCACTGACCGCGATGCACTGCCATCGACCCCAACCCCCATACCAGGGTGATTTCCCCCCATCCCCCTACCCCCTCCGACTTCTAACAAGTGCACTCAAATTGAAATCTCACATCTTTGCGAGGGAGGGATGGATGGAACGGATGTAATCACCGGCTAAAGCAAAGGCTGTTAGGACAGGGAAATAATGCCAGTTAATTAATCATGTTCCCGAATGTAAGAACGATTTATATACGTAACATTTTTGTTTTTAAATGAATGTAGCTCTGTTTTGATTATTAATGCCGAGTTAAAACCCCGTTCCGTAGGAAGGGCTTGCGGCCGCTGGTTTCACAGTGCCTTCATTTTCACACGGACGGCTGCCAGTATTTGGTTAATTAACTGGTGGCATTATTTCCCTGTCCGAACGGCCTTTGCTTTAGCCTGGTGTGGGGATTGGGGTTCGATGGCGGTGCATTGGGGGTCAGTGACTGTGGGACGCTCCTGCCGGTGGAGACACAGGGGAGAGAGAAGGGGGAGAGAAAGGGAGAAGGGGAGAGAGAGAAGGGAGAGGGGGGGGGGGGGGGGGGTGGGAGAGAGGGGAAGAGAGGAGGAGAGCGAGAAAGGGGAGAGGGAAGGGGGAGAGAGAAGGAGGGGGGGGTAAGGAGAGAGGGGAAGAGAGGAGGGAGAGAGAAAGGGGAGAGAGAGAGAGGGAGGGGAGAGAGAAGGAGGGAGAGAGAAGGAGGGAGAGAGAAGGGGGGGGGGGAGGAGAGGAGGGGAAGAGAGAGAGAGAGAGAGAGGAGAGAGAGAGAGAGGGGAGAGGGAGGGGGAGAGAGAGAGGGGGGAGAGGAAGAGTGGAAGAGGAGGAGAGAAGAGTAGGGGAGAGAGAGAGAGAGGGAAGGTGGGAGGAGGGGGGGGGGAAGAGAGAGAGCAAGGGGAGAGAGAAGGGGGGACGGGAGCATGGGTGTCCTTTTCCCACACAAGCCATAGGTAACTGGGAAATCTGAACCCAAGCACCAAGTTGAAAGCGGCAGAAGGTGTGCATCCCTCGGGACAGCCCCCACTCTCCCACGGTCACCCTCCGCTGGCTGTGGGTCTGGTGGGACAATGTTCATCCCTTCACAGTGATGTGATGGACGTGGGGGGTCTGGACCAATCGTTGACAAGTCCCGCTCCCCGGCAACGTCATGTCCGTTATTGGACTTCTCTGTTGAGCGGCAGTCGGCCTGTTGGCCTGTAGGCGACGTCGCCTTTCGGGTAGGTGGCGTTTCGACAAAGCGGTCATTCGGTGAGTTTGCTTTTAGGCTACGCAGCTTTTCGGTTCGTTGGCCTTTAGGCATCCCGGCCTTTCGGTTAGTTTGCATTTAGGCGTCCCATCCTTTCGGTTAGTAGGCGTTTCGTCTACGGTTGTAACACAAAAGGTCGCAAGGAAACACATTGATATATATAACATCCCTCACACCTGCACAGTGTGTAGGAAGAAACACCAGATGCTGGTTTACACCGAAGATAGACACAACATGCTGGAGTAACACAGGGGGACAGGCAGCATCTCTGGATAGAAGAAATGGGTGACGTCTCGGGTCGAGACCTTCAGACCTCTACATCTCCGCAGTAGGCTGCAGTTTTCTGAAGTGCCACCAGATGGAGATAAACTTGATTGAAGCAGTGCAGTGTAGGTTCACGAGATTGATCACTGGGATGGTGGGACAGTCATATGAGGAAAGATTGAAAAGACTAGGCTTGTATTCACTGGAGTTTAGAAGGATGAGGGGGCTTCTTATAGAAACATATAAAATTATAAAAGGACTGGACAAGCTAGATGCAGGAAAAATGTTCCCAATGTTGGGCAAGTCCAGAACCAGGGGCCACAGTCTAAGAATAAAGGGGAGGCCATTTAAGACTGAGGTGTGAAAAAACTTTTTCACCCAGAGAGCTGTGAATTTGTGGAATTCCCTGCCACAGATGGCAGTGGAGGCCAAATCACTGGATGGATTTAAGAGAGAGTTAGATAGAGCTCTAGGGGCTAGTGGACTCAAGGGATATGGGGAGAAGGCAGGGACGCGTTATTGATTGGGGACGATCAGCCATGATCGCAATGAATGGCGGTGCTGGCTCGAAGGGCCGAATGGCCTCCTTCTGCAGCTATTTTCTATGTTTCTATGTTTCTTACTTCAAGCTAAAAACTTCCCAAAATAAAGAATTGCTTTACTTATTGTGTGGATAGAATGACAGATTTCTGTGGAGAGACATCCAAAATCCCTTTGTTGTCCAGTGCCTGTTACATCCAACGTGGGCCAGGTATCTAAGTGGCTTCTGGTCAGAATGGGATCCAGTCCAAACTCCTGTCACAAATGTCACAGATTCAGGAACAATTCATTGCACGTTCTGGCTCCGTGCAACAGAGAGTATAATATGCAAAGGAAACTGGATTATGTGATAAAGAGTAAATTGTTATCTGGAGCCCAGGACTGGGAGGGTGTGTGGGGTGGGGGGGAGGGGGGGTGGTGGAGTGGAGGGTGGAAGCAGATTCAGAAGCACTGAAGAAATCTGAAAAGTCTGAGGAAGGGTCTCGACCCGAAACATCACCTGTTCCATTTCTACAGCCTGGCTCGCTGAGTTAGGGTCATAGAGTGATACAGTGTGGAAACAGGCCCATTAGCCCAACTTGCCCATGCCGGCCAACAATGTCCCAGCTACACTAGTCCCACCAGCCCACGCTTGGCCCATATCCCTCCAAACCTGTCCTATCCATGTACCTGTCTAACTGTTTCTTAAACGTTGGGATAGTCCCAGCCTCAATTACCTCCTCTGGCAGCTTGTTCCATACACCGACCTCCCTTTGTGTGAAAAAGTTACCCCCCAGATTCCTATTAAATCTTTTCCCCTTCACCTTAAGCCTATGTCCTCTGGTCCTCGATTCACCTACTCTGGGCAAAAGGCTCTGTGCATCTAACCGATCTATTCCTCTCATGATTTTATACACCTCAATAAGATCACCCCTCATCCTCCTGCGCTCCAAGGAGCGGAGTCCCAGCCTACTCAACCTCTCCCGATAGCTCAGTCCCTCTAGCCCTGGCAACATCCTTGGAAATCTTCTCTGTACCCTTTCGGGCTTGCCAACATCTTTTCTATAACATGGGGCCCAATGTTTGATTGGACTTTACTGGACTTCATCTCGCACTCAATGTTATTCACATTATTCCCTTTATCGTGGATCTGTACACCGTGGACGGCCCGATTGTAATCATGTATTGTCTTTCCACTGACTGGGTAGCACGCAACAAAAGGTACACGTGGCAATAAACTAAACTCAAACTAAATTAAATTGCTTCTACTTTTGTTGTTTCAGGCCCCTATAAACATGAAAGCTGTGCTTCAGTCTGGTTGCCTCCTGACTGTGGCTTTCGGGAATATCATTGTGGTTATCGTGGCCAAGTCTGCGTTCTTGGAGCAGGTACCAGATTGCAACAGCATCATCTGCCAATCCTTTATCTGTGGTAGCCTTTAGAAATTAGCTGGCACTGATTTGTGTTAGATTGACACCTTGCTTTGTGTACCATTTCAATGGAAGAGAATGGAGGGTCTGCGTCTGTGTAGGAGTGTGTGTCTGTGTGTGAGTGCGTGTGTGTGTCTGTGTAGGAGTGTGTGTCTGTGTGTCTGTGTAGGAGTGTGTGTGTGTAGGAGTGTGTAGGAGTGTGTGTGTGTGTAGGAGTGTGTGTCTGTGTGTGTAGGAGTGTGTGTGTGTGTGTGTGTGTCTGCGTGTGTAGGAGTGTGTGTGTGTGTGCCTGTGTGTGTAGGAGTGTGTGTATCTCTATGTGACTATGCGTATGTGTGTGTGCAGGAGTGTGTGTATGCCTGTGTGTGTGTAGGAGAGTGTGTGTGTGTAGGAGTGTGTGTATCTCTATGTGACTATGCGTATGTGTGTGTGCAGGAGTGTGTGTATGCCTGTGTGTGTGTAGGAGAGTGTGTGTGTATGTAGGTGTGTTTATGTGCATCTGTCTGTGTGTGTGTGTGTGTGTGTATGTGTCTGAGTGTGAGTGTGTCAATGTGTGTGTATGTCTGAAGAAACGTCCCTACATGAGAAGTTCCCTATCCGTGGCAACTCATATTTTCACTTGGGCAGCTTACATAGAAACATAGAAACATAGAAAATAGGTGCAGGGGTAGGCCATTCGGCCCTTGAGCCTGCACCACCATTCAATATGATCATGGCTGATCATCCAACTCAGTATCCTGCACCTGCCTTCTCTCCATACCCCCTGATCCCTTTAGCCACAAGGGCCACATCTAACTCCCTCTTAAATATAGCCAATGAACTGGCCTCAACTACCTTCTGTGGCAGAGAATTCCAGAGATTCACCACTCTCTGTGTGAAAAATGTTTTTCTCATCTTGGTCCTAAAAGATTTCCCCCTTATCCTTAAACTGTGACCCCTTGTTCTGGACTTCCCTAACATCGGGAACAATCTTCTTGCATCTAGCCTGTCCAACCCCTTAAGAATTTTGTAAGTTTCTATAAGATCCCCCTCAATCTTCTAAATTCTAGCGAGTACAAGCCGAGTCTATCCAGTCTTTCTTAATATGAAAGTCCTGACATCCCAGGAATCAGTCTGGTGAACCTTCTCTGTACTCCCTCTATGGCAAGAATGTCTTTCCTCAGATTAGGAGACCAAAACTGTACGCAATACTCCAGGTGTGGTCTCACAAAGACCCTGTACAACTGCAGTAGAACCTCTCTGCTCCTATACTCAAATCCTTTTGCTATTCTCACCCCAGCGGTATGAACATTGACTTCTCTAACTTCAAGTAGCCCTTGCTTTCCCTCTCTCTCCATCCCCTCCCCCTTCCCAGTTCTCTCACCAGTCTTATTGTCTCTGACTACATTTTATCTCTGTATTGCCCACTCCCCTGACATTAGTCTGAAGAAGGGTCTCGACCCGAAAAAAGTCACCCATCCCTTCTCTCCAGACAGGGGCGGAAAACCCGGGGGGGGGGGGGGGCAGAGGGGACGTCCCCTCCATGTTTTCAGAGGTGGGGGACATCCCCCCCAAGATTTTGTAATCCGGATTTTAAAATCCGGTGATCGAGGGCGCCGATTGGAGGAGAGAGACTTCGGTCGGCAGGCAATGGGGGCGGGACATGATTCAGCGCGATGATTGGAGGAGGGAGGAATGGGGGGGGGGGGTGGGGGGGGGTACTGAGGATAGAGTGCGGTGATTGGAGGATGGGGACGTGGCACAGACCTGCGCTTCATCCGCAGCCAGGATCGATCCCGGCCGGGACTCCGGCGCTGTCCTGTCCCCTCCCGAGTACCCTCCCCCTCCCCCCCCCGCGAGTGGCCAGAGAGGTCGGCTGCAAAGATCCTCCGCTAGAGGATCTTTGGTCGGGAATCAGACGGGCCAGCACAGAGAAACAGCGCTAAACCCAGCTAACTCTGCCTGTCCCGCCAGGTGAGCTTACAACCCTTCCTGGACTTGCGGGAAATATGGGCAGCGTGGAGAAGCAGCGCTGGTGTCCCGTCAGTCCAGACAGGGCTGTAGGTTAACCTGGTGAGACAGGCAGAGTTGAGCTGCATTTAGCGCTGGATTGAGCCTCCGAAGCCTCGCGCGCGTGTGAGTGTGCGCAGCAAAAAATGGTGTCCCATGTCCCCTCCATGTTTTGATAGCGAATTCCGCTCTTCTCTCCAGAGATGCTGCCTGTCCCGCTGAGTTACTCCAGCTTTTTGTGTCGATCGCCAGAAATGCCTCCTCCTCTGGTTCCACACTGCCACCTAATGAACAATGTGGGAATTACCGTTCACAAACAAGGTGATGAATTCAAACTGGAGAGATGGGAGAATGCAGATGTTGGAACCTCACACAAACAAGCCACTGGAGGGCATAACAGGTCAGGTGGACACTCTAGAGGGAAATGGACAGATGATGTTTCGTACCAGACCCTTCTTCAGGCTGAAACATTTGGACAGGTACATGGATAGATTGATTCGTTTAGTTTAGTTTAGAGATACAGCGCGGAAACAGGCCCTTCGGCCCACCGGGTCCACGCCGACCTGCGATCCCCGCACATTAACACTATCCTACACCCACTAGGGACAATTTTTACATTTACCAATCAAATTCTTTGCCTCTGAGGGTGGTGGAGGCCGGTTCTCTGGATACTTTCAAGAGAGAGCTTGATAGGGCACTAAAGATAGCGGAGTCAGGGGATATGGGGAGAAGGCAGGAACGGGGTACTGATTGGGGATGATCGGCCATGATCACATTGAATGGCGGGTACTGGCTCGAAAGGCTGAATGGCCTACTCCTGCACCTATTGTCTATTGACTATTGTCTAAATGAACCTACAAACCTGTACGTCTTTGGAGTGTGTTAGGAAACCGAAGATCTCGGTGAAAACCCACGCATTCACGAGGAGAACGTACACAAACTCCGTACAGACAGCACCCGTAATCGGGTTCGAACCCGGGTCTCCGGCGCTGCATTCGCTGTAAGGCAGCAACTCTACCGCTGCACCACCGTGACTGCCCTATTAATACTGGTGTCAATGTGGAGAAGGCAGGGGAATGGGGTTAGGAGGGGGAGATAGATCAGCCATGATTGAATGGCAGAGTCCACGATGGGTCGAATGGCCTAATTCTACTCCTATTCCTAATGACCTTATAATAGGATAGGTTTACAGGTATATGGGCCAAACACGGTGTGATGAGTGGAGTCGTACACACGTCAAAATACAACATTTATTTATTAAAGTCCACTTACAGCATTGGTCTGCAGGACGTTACAGTACCTAATAGCTACTCAGGCTGAATTACGTAGGCAAGCTCATGGTAAATATAAATCGCATATTAGGTGGAGCTATTACTAACTAGCACTACAATTGGTTAGTAGGAAATAACCAATCTACATCTTTCCTTGTAGAAACTAAATAGAGCATAGATACGTGGAAACATGGTGGCTAAGCAATATAGTAGCCGCAACGTTAATAACACATATGGGGGAAGTTTAAATAGTTACACAAAATTGCCATATGTAATGGGTGACCTGCTGACCCGTCTGGCACGTGTGCGGTACAAATCCGCATCTCCTCCCTTCACCGGTGAAGTGACTGGGGAGGGAACCGGGGATGTGACTGGGGACCCGCCGGGTGGCGGTGGTGAAATAGTCGAGCTGGGCGCTGAACGCCGTGGAGAGGCCACGGGGGACTCAGTCTCTGGTAGTGGAGCAGCCGGCCTGGTAGCGGGAGGGTATACAAAACACGAGACCTCTGGATGCGGAGTCGCAGGGCGCGGTTCCTTCACGGGAAGGAGATGGTGACGGTTGCGTCTGTAAATGGTCCCGTCCGCGCTAACCAGGTTGTTTGGCAGGGCTGTGAATGTGACCCAGACGTCCATAGCCCTTGTTAGTCTGGAGGTGGACAACCTGTCCACTGGAGAGAGGTTTAAGTGGCTTACTGGACTTTTGTGCATCGCGCTTGAATTGTAGTTGTTTCTGGACTGCGGGCGGAGAACGGATCTGTGGCCGCAGAAGCTGCTGGGGTACGGGCAATGCAGCACGGGTTTGACGAGACACCAGTCGTTGGGCTGGGGAACCCAGTATGGGATCCCTGGCAATGTTCCTTAAATTGAGCAGGTCCAGGTAGACGTCAGATTTAGCAAGGTAAGAACGCTCCATTAGTTGTTTTGCGCTTCGGACGGCCCGTTCGGTCAGTCCGTTGGACTGCGGAAACTCAGGGCTGCTGGTGAAATGTTGAAAGTCCAATCGTTTTGCAAAGTTTTTGAAAAGCTGGCTGGTGAACTGACTGTCGTTGTCGGATAGAAGGTGTGCAGGGGAACCGTGCACAGAGAAATGGCGTTGCAACTTCTGGATAACTGCTTCAGATGTGGTGGTTTGCAGTAGACAGATGTCAAACCAGCCCGAATAAGAGTCGACGAGATCCAGATAATGTTTCCCATGCCATTTGAATATGTCAGTGGCTACCATGGACCACGGTAGAGGAAGAACCGGGTGCGGCAGTAAGGGCTGCTTCTGCTGATGTGGCGTCAGGCTTTTGCAGATGGCGCAGACTTCAGTTTTGTCACGTATGTACTTGGTCATACCAGGCCAGTAAAACATGCTTTGCGCCCGTTGTAAGATTGCCTCCATGCCGGGGTGGCCCCTGTGGACGGCGTTGAAGTACTTTCCCGGATGACAGCTGGGACAACTGCCTTGTGGCCCTTGACTATAATCCCATCCTGTAACACCACTTTGTCGTGAACCAGGAAGTATGTGCGGATCGCGTGCGGGGTGTTGTGTTGTTTATCCGGCCAGCCACGCCGGATGACTGCGGACAGCAATTGTAAAGTCTCGTCAGCAGCCGTGTGCTCTGCCAGGCTGCTTAGGCAACCAGTAGGAACATACGATACCTTCATTACTGAGAACTGGTCCTGTTCAGAGAGTTGTTGCTCGCTGGTTTTGCGTGAGGCCCCTTGATATCGTGTCAGCTATGTGCCTTTTTTATAGACAATGTTGAAATCAAAACGCTGCAGCATCATCATCATCCGTTGCAGGCGAGCCGGTGCAGCGTGAATGGGTTAATTCAAGATGGTGACCAGCGGCTGGTGATCTGTTTCTATAATCACAGACTTCCCAAAAATAAAGTATTTGAATTTCGTGCAAGCGAAAACCACTGCGAGCAATTATTTTTCAATCTGGGCGAAACGTTATTCAGTATCGGTTAGTGTGCGAGCGGCAATTGAAACAGGCTTGCAGTCGCCATCGGTAGTGGTCTGCAGGCAAGCAGCACCATGTCCATACTGGGGCGCATCACATGTGAGTGTTACTGGTAACTCCAAAGCAAAACAGGCGAGGGTAGGTGCGCTGGTCAGCTGCAACTTAAGGATATCAAAAGCTCTTTGGTGTTGTGGATACCAGGACTATGCAGTGTCTTTGTGTATCAGTTCCCGCAGGGCGTCAGATATATCGCTGAGGTTGGGAATAAATTTCCCCAGGTATTTGACCATTCCATGGAATCTTTGTAGAGTCGTAACGTCAGTAGGAGCCGGTATTTCATTGATAGCAGCAGTCTTCGATGGGTCTAGTCTGAGACCATCACTTGTGATAACATGTCCGACGTAGGTAACTTCCGGGACCCGAAACTTGCACTTGAGTTTCGATTGAGTTTGAGCTGAATGTCTTTGGCACGATCCAGCACTTTCTTCAGATTAGCATCATATTCAGCCAGGTCGCGTCCGTAGACGAGAATGTCATCAACAATAATGGCGCACAGTTGTTCCATCGTGCGCTGGAAAACCTCGCTGGCAGAGTTGATGCCAAAGGGCATTCTCAGGAATGTGTAACGGCCGAAGGGGGTGCCGAACGTAGTAAGGTTGGACGAGTCTGGGTCCAGCGGGATCTGCCAAAACGAACTTTTGACATCCAGAACGGAGAACAGATGGAGTTTAATGCTGATAAGTGTGAGGTGCTACATCTTGGCAGGACAAATCAAAATAGGACGTACATGGTAAATGGTAGCGAATTGAGGAATGCAGTTGAACAGAGGGATCTAGGAATAACTGTGCATAGTTCCCTGAAGGTGGAATCTCATGGAGATAGGGTGGTAAAGAAAGCTTTTGGTATGCTAGCCTTTATAATTGGCCATTGGGGGTTCAGTATTGATGTGGATAGAGAACTGGCTGGCAAACATGAAGCAAAGAGTAGGTGTAAACGGGTCCTTTTCACAATGGCAGGCAGTGACTAGTGGGGTACCGCAAGGCTCAGTGCTGGGACCCCAGCTATTTACAATATATATTAATGATCTGGATGAGGGAATTGAAGGCAATATCTCCAAGTTTGCGGATGACACTAAGCTGGGGGGCAGTGTTAGCTGTGAGGAGGATGCTAGGAGACTGCAAGGTGACTTGGATAGGCTGGGTGAGTGGGCAAATGTTTGGCAGATGCAGTATAATGTGGATAAATGTGAGGTTATCCATTTTGGTGGCAAAAACAGGAAAGCAGACTATTATCTAAATGGTGGCCGACTAGGAAAAGGGGAGATGCAGCGAGACCTGGGTGTCATGGTACACCAGTCATTGAAAGTAGGCATGCAGGTGCAGCAGGCAGTGAAGAAAGCGAATGGTATGTTAGCTTTCATAGCAAAAGGATTTGAGTATAGGAGCAGGGAGGTTCTACTGCAGTTGTATAGGGTCTTGGTGAGACCACACCTGGAGTATTGCGTACAGTTTTGGTCTCCAAATCTGAGGAAGGACATTATTGCCATAGAGGGAGTGCAGAGAAGGTTTACCAGACTGATTCCTGGGATGCCAGGACTGTCTTATGAAGAAAGACTGGATAGACTTGGTTTATACTCTCTAGAATTTAGGAGATTGAGAGGGGATCTTATAGAAACTTATAAAATTCTTAAGGGGTTGGACAGGCTAGATGCAGGAAGATTGCTCCCGATGTTGGGGAAGTCCAGGACAAGGGGTCACAGCTTAAGGATAAGGGGGAAATCCTTTAAAACCGAGATGAGAAGAACTTTTTTCACACAGAGAGTGGTGAATCTCTGGAACTCTCTGCCACAGAGGGTAGTCGAGGCCAGTTCATTGGCTATATTTAAGAGGGAGTTAGATGTGGCCCTTGTGGCTAGGGGGATCAGAGGGTATGGAGAGAAGGCAGGTACGGGATACTGAGTTGGATGATCAGCCATGATCATATTGAATGGCGGTGATGGCTCGAAGGGCCGAATGGCCTACTCCTGCACCTAATTTCTATGTTTCTATGTTTCTATGTTTCTATAAATCAGAGCATTGAGTATAGAAGTTGGGATGTAATGTTAAAATTGTACAAGGCATTGGCCATGATCATATTGAATGGCGGTGCAGGCTCGAAGGGCCGAATGGCCTACTCCTGCACCTATTTTCTATGTTTCTATGTGAGACCAATTCTGGAGTATGGTGTACAATTTTGGTCGCCCAATTATAGGAAGGATGTCAACAAATTAGAGAGAGTACAGAGGAGATTTACTAGAATGTTGCCTGGGTTTCAGCAACTAAGTTACAGAGAAAGGTTGAATAAGTTAGGTCTTTATTCTTTGGAGCGCAGAAGGTTAAGGGGGGACTTGATAGAGGTCTTTAAAATGATGAGAGGGATAGGGGTTTAGGGGTAACATGAGGGGGAACTTCTTTACTCAGAGAGTGGTGGCTGTGTGGAATGAGCTTCCAGTGGAAGTGGTGGAGGCAGGTTCGATTTTATCATTTAAAAATAAATTGGATAGATATATGGACGGGAAAGGAATGGAGGGTTATGGTCTGAGTGCAGGTAGATGAGACTAGGGGAAAATAAGTGTTCGGCACGGACTTGTAGGGCCGAGATGGCCTGTTTCCGTGCTGTAATTGTTATATGGTTATATGGTTAACACTGATGCGTTGCCTATTTGAGCAGCAACTCCCTCTACTGTTCGCATAGGGTAGTGCGGGCGTTTGATAGCTGTGTTGAAATCCCTGGGGTTTATGCAGATACGGATTTCCTCCTTGTTCTTCTTCGTTGCAACCACAATGGTGGAAACCCAGTCAGATGGGTCAGTAACTTCAGCAATGACACCCATGGAGACCATCCGCTTGAGTTCATTGTGTATTCTGTCACACATGACATGCGGAACACGATGTGGTGCTCGAACCACAGGAGTGACTTTGGGATCAACGGCGATGTTGTACTTGAGGGGCAGCTTGCCCAGCTCACCGTTAAATGGTTATCTATATTGAGAGAGTATTTGCTGAGTGGGGCCCTCAGCGAGAAAGAGTTGATGGACAGTGCGGCCAAAGTAGACTAGGCCTAGACCGTGGCATGCATTGATACCAAGCAGAGTTTCATAATCCCCCTTGACAATATAAAACTTTAGGGTGTGAGACTGCGAGTCTATGATCAGTTTATCCAAGCGGATGTAGAACATCACCCCCGTAGGTCCGAAGCGTGGCCGAGGCCTTTTCAACACGTTCGGCAACTTTTTTATAAACGAGATGACATTGCATTTCGCGCCAGTATCAATCTTGGCAATCGCTGGCTTGTTATTCACAAACATGGTTACCTCAGGGTCAAGTTGCTCGTTAGAGGAAGGGAGGAGAGAGTGGATGGCTGAACTATTATCTTCACTTTCAGAGAGCTGGGCAGAGGATGGCACCTCAAGCTCTCGGCTTTCGTTAGCAGCAAACTCATCTTGTAACAGGTGCAAACTCGGCCTTGGATTCCTTCTCTCCAGCGATGCTGCCTGTCCCGCTGAGTTATGGGCCTGTCCCACTTAGGCGATTTTTCAGCTGACTGCCGGCGAGTGTCAAGTTGTCGGCAGTTTCCCAAAAAAACCGGGCGACTGTCAGAGTGGAACACGCACACACACACATCGCAAAAGTGGGGGCCAGGGCAAGCGAGGAAAGCGTTGTCGGAAATTCACACGGTGCAAAGCCAAGGTGGTACAGACACACACCGCGATGGACAGGAAGGTTGGCGTTGTAATTAAGATGGCTAGCACAGTGTGCGGTAAGTCCTTTAAAAGAGGGGAGAAGGGGGAGAAGGGGGGGGGGGGGGGGGGGGGGGGGAGAAGGAGTGGAGACACTTTTAAGAAGCCAGACAACTTTTAATAAGCCAGAGATACACAGCTGTGAATTTCGGCGGACATTTAACATTACCGGTCGGTTTTCCTTGGTTCTGAAAACTCGAGCTTATGTTTTTTTCCCCCAATGAGCCAATGAAAATGACCGGTCAGCAAAGGCGATTAACTAAAACAACCTACGACTACCTCAACTACCGCCAATTACATGGCGACCCCACTACGACTACAGAATTACCGATTTTCTCCATGGCGACCAATTTTTGGTCGCAGAAAATTTTTAAACATGTTGAAACATTTGCAGCGACCATACTGAGGCCGCGACTAGTTCCCAGAATGCGGGAACTCCTCGCGACCATGAAGGAGACTCACCAGAGACCACCAGAGAACATGTGGCGACCATGTGCCGATCATGTGGCGATCTCCTGCATTCGCCTAAAAAGTCTCTTAAGTGGGACAGGCTCATTACTCCAGCATTTTGTGTCCAAATTGAATCATTTCTGCTGAAGTCTTTTATAGCACCTTCCAACAAAAAACACTCTTGCAACTTTTTTTTCCTATTTAAGATGTATAGACTTCTTCTTGGGCACTTCATTGGGATCGAGATTAATTTAGTTTAGAAGAACTGCAGATGCTGGTTAATACCCAAAAGGAGACAGATGACACAAAGCTGGGTGGCAGTGTGAACTGTGAGGAGGATGCTAGGAGAATGCAGGGTGACTTGGACAAGTTGGGTGAGTGGGCAGATGCATGGCAGATGCAGTTTAATGTGGATAAATGTGAGGTTATCCACTTTGGTAGCAAAAACAGGAAGACAGATTGTTATCTAAATGGTGTCAAGTTGGGAAAAGGGGAAGCACAACGTGATCTGTTCATCAGTCAATGAAAGTAAGCATGCTGGTACAGCAGGCAGTGATGAAAGCGAACGGCATGTTGGCCTTCATAACAAGGGGAGTTGAGTATAGGAGCAAAGAGGTCCTTCTGCAGTTGTATAGGGCCCTGTGAGACCACACCTGGAGCATTGTGTGCAGTTTTGGTCCCCTTATTTGAGGAAGGTCATTCTTGCTATTGAGGGAGTGCAGCGTAGGTTTACAAGGTTAATTCCCGGGATGGCGGGACTGTCATATGCTGAGAAAATGGAGTGGCTGGGCTTGTACACTCTGGAATTTAGAAGGATGAGAGGGTATCTTATTGAAACATATAAGATTGTTAAGGGTTAAGAGTCCAGAACCAGTTTCAGAATAAGGGGTAAGCCATTTAGAAAGGAGACGAGGAAACACTTTTTCTCACAGAGAGTTGCGAGTGTGTGGAATTCTCTGTGGAGGCTAGTTCTCTGGATACTTTCAAGAGAGATCTTTAAGAGATAGGGCTCTTAAAGATAGCGGAGTCAAGGGATATGGCGAAAAGGCAGGAACGGGGTACTGATTGGTGATGATCAGCCATGATCACATTGAATGGCGGCGCTGGCTCAAAGGGCCGAATGGCCTAATCCTGAACCTATTGTCTACTGAGACAAAGTGCTGGAGTAACTCAACAGATCAGGCAGCATCTCTGGAGAACATGGATAGGTGACCAGTGATTAGTTTGCAGTGTAGGAAGGAACTGCCGATGCCGGTTCACATGGAAGATAAACACAAAATGCTGGAGTAGCTCAGTGGGTCAGGCCGCATATATTTTTAGTTTAGAGATACAACGTGGAAACAGGCCCTTTAGCCCACCGAGTCCGTGCTGATCATTGATCCCCGCACACTAGCACTATCCTACACACACTAGGGACAATTTACAGTTTTTACCGAAGCCAATTAACCTACAAACCTGTATGTATTTGGAACATGGGAGGATACTGGACCACCCGTGGAAAACCCACACAGGTCACGGGGAGAACGTACAAACTCCGTACCGACAGCACCCGTGGTCAGGATCGAGCCCGGGTCTCTGGCGCTGTAAGGCAGCAACTCTACCGCTGCGCCACCGTGAAGCCCTGCTTGGGAACTTCCTTGGGGTTGAGATGAATTTAGTTTAGAAGTCGAAACAAAGAACCGCAGATGCTGGTTAGTACACAAAGTGCTGGAGTAACTCAGCAGATCAGGCAGCATCTCTGGAGAGCCTAGATAGGTGACCAGTGATGGTTGTAAAGGCAAAGCCGTGATCAAACTGCAGCTGCAGCTTCCCCAAGCAAATGCTGTACAGCAAATGACAGAGTACCGACCATTTCGACAAAGGTTTTACACGCTCTTAAATATCAGATGGCGCACGGATCAGAGGCGGCACGGTGGTGCAGCGGTAGAGTTCCTGCCTTGTAAACTCAAGCACCAGAAACCCGGGTTCGCTCCTAACTATGGGTGCTGTCTGAGCTGAGTTTGCAAGTTCTCCCTGTGACTGCATAGGTTTTCTCTGAGTGCTCCGGTTTCCTTCCACACTCCAAAGACGTACAGGAAATTTGATTCAGTAAAAATTGTAAATTGTCCCTAGTGATAGGGCTTGTTTCTGCGTTGTATCTCGAAGATAAACTAAACTAAATTGTGAATTCTCCGCCACACCCCCCCCTGTGCATAGGATAGTTCTAGTGTATCGTTGGTCGGCACGAATTCGGCGGGCCGCATGGCCTGTTTCCACACTGTATAGTGAGTATAGAAGTTGGGGTGTAATGTTAAAATTGTACAAGGCATTGGTGAGGCCAATTCTGGAGTATGGTGTACAATTTTGGTCGCCTAATTATAGGAAGGATGTCAACAAAATAGAGAGAGTACAGAGGAGATTTACTGGAATGTTGCCTGGGTTTCAGCAACTAAGTTACAGAGAAAGGTTGAACAAGTTAGGGCTTTATTCTTTGGAGCGCAGAAGGCTAAGGGGGGACTTGATAGAGGTCTTTAAAATGATGAGAGGGATAGACAGAGTTGACGTGGATAAGCTTTTCCCACTGAGAGTAGGGAAGATTCAAACAAGAGGACATGACTTGAGAATTAAGGGACAGAAGTTTAGGGGTAACATGAGGGGGAACTTCTTTACTCAGAGAGTGGTGGCTGTGTGGAATGAGCTTCCAGTGAAGGTGGTGGAGGCAGGTTCGTTTTTATAATTTAAAAATAAATTGGATAGTTATATGGACGGGAAAGGAATGGAGGGTTATGGTCTGAGCGCAGGTATATGGGACTAGGGGAGAATACGTGTTCGGCACGGACTAGAAGGGTCGAGATGGCCTGTTTCCGTGCTGTAATTGTTATATGTTATATGTTATATGTAACTGTAGAGTCTAAAGTTAAAGCCTTTGCCTCAGATCTATTTTTGAGCTGTGTAGGACGGAACTGCAGATGCTGGTTTAGACCAAAGATAGACACAAAAAGCTACATTAACTCAACGGGTCAGGCAGCATCTCAGCTAAAAAGGAAAAAACAGGTGACTTTTCGGGTCAAGACCCTTCAGAAATGTCTGTCAGCGATTCCTTTTCTCCAGGGATGCTGCCGGACCCGCTGAGTCGCTCCAGCTTTTTGTGTCTATCTTCTATTTTTGATCTGTTGGTCGGGAACGCTGAAACAATGAACAGGTCCACCACTGGCACTGGTGAACAATAACAGATGCTGTCGCAGTTGGGAGCTGCAATGTCGCCTCTCATGCAGAAGATTTTTCCCTGGCTGCCTTTTCGTGTGAAGATGCCTGCGTACAATTAAACTGCAAAGTCCCTGACTCAACGCGGGGCCCTTTCAGAGCAGCGGCAGAGGCAGCTATTGACAATCCGTAGACTCAGAACTGGACGATTGAATAACACTCACGCAAGTGACAGATTGAATGTGGTGAGACTAATCTGTTTCAGCAGACCAGCTGGGAGAAGGCTGGCAGTGCACCAATGGAATTTGCCTTCTGTTGTTAAACTCTGCTTCTTAAAAGCTCACACTAGCAGCCGGGGTCTTTTACAGTAATCTTTAGGATCCCATCCCCCCGCAACGGAAATAGAAGGGATTTTCCTGCAGTGCAGTACTCTATAGTGCGTTTTACAGTTGTTTACAAAACCAATGCAGTGCCTGACCCACGGGGGATTTAACATAGAAACATAGAAACATAGAAAATAGGTGCAGGAGGAAGCCATTTGGCTCTTTGAGCCAGCACCGCCATTCAATATGATCATGGCTGATCATCCAGAATCGGTACCCCATATCCCTTGATTCACCTCAGCCCCAAAAGCTAAATCTAATGCCCCTGTTCCACTTAGGAAACCTGAGCGGAAACCTCTGGAGACTTTGCCCCCCCACCCAAGGTTTCCGTGCGGTTCCCGGAGGTTTTTGTCAGTCTCCCTACCTGCTTCCGCTACCTGCAACCTCCGGCAACCACCTGCAACCTCCGGGAACCGCACGGACACCTTGGGTGGGGCACAAAGTCTCCAGAGGTTTCCGTTCAGGTTTCCTAAGTGGGTCAGGGGCATAACTCTTTCTTGAAGGTTTAGAGATACAGCGCGGAAACAGGGCCTTCGGCCCACTGTGACCACACCGACCAGCGATCACTCCGTACTAGCACTATCCTGCACACACACACACACACACACATGCAAGGGACAATTTCCAATTTTTACCAATGCCAATTAACCGATAAGCCCGCACGTCTTTGGAGTGTGGGAGGAAAGCGGAAGATCTCGGAAAAAACTCACAGGGAGAACCCACAAACAGACAGCACCCGTAGTCAGGATGGAACCCGGTTCTCTGTCGCTGTAAGGCAACAACTCTGCCACTGCACCACCATGCCGCCCCTATCGTGTATTATTGTTGTTTATAGATGCCTGACCTACAGTGGGTTTAGTTTAGTTTCGAGATACAGCGTGGAAACAGGCCCTTTGGCCCACTGAGTCCACGCCGACCATCGATCATCCGTTCTCACTAGTTCTATGTTGTCCCGATTGCTCATCCGCTCCCGACGCCCCAGGGGCAATTAACAGCGGGCCAACTAACGTACAAACCTGCACAACCTTTGGGATGTGGGAGGAAATCGGAGCACCCGGAGAAAACCCACGCGGTCACGGGGAGAACGTGCAAACTCCACACAGACAACTCCCGAGGTCAGGATCGAACCTGGTGCTGTGATGCAGCAACTTTCAGTTGTTGTGTGGTGAGCTGAGCTATTTAAAAGAAGAATGTTTGAATTTATTACTCCTCCCACCCTTTAATAGATCTTTCTACTTGCAAACTGTGAATGAATAATAGTTGCCAGACACAAATACGTGGAGTAACTCAGCGGGTCATGCAGCATCTCTAGAGTAAAGGAGTAGGTGACGTTTCAGTATGAAGAAGGGTCTCCACTTGAAACGTTACCCATTCCTTCTATCCAGAGATGCTGCCTGTCCCGCCGAGTTACTCCAGCGTTTTGTGTCTATCTTTGGTGTAAACCATTGAATCGTAGACCTATGGAGCCTTTACTCCAGTATTGAGAATGGAGGTTCTGTGGGGTATGTAAACTCACAGGTGGTCAAACGTTCAAAGGCTTCAAAGGTCTTTTATTGTCACATGTACCAATTAGGTTCCAGTGATATACGAATTACCATACAGCCATACGAACAAAAAAGTAACAAGACACACAACTACATAAAAGTTAACATAAACATCCGCCACAGCGGATTCCCCACATTCCCCACTGTGATGGAAGGCAACAAAGTTCAATCGGCTTTCTCTTCATTCCCCGCGGTCGGGGCAGTCGAACCATCCGTCGGGCGATCAGCGCTCCCGCAGCTGGCGGTCGAAGCTCCCGCGGCTTGGAGTCCCCGAAGTTGGTCTCTGACCAGAGACTGTGAGCTCCGTGATGTTAACCACGGGGCCAGGGACCAGAACCAGGGGTCACACTTAGAATAAAGGGGAGGTCATTTAAGACTGAGGTGATAAAAAACTTTTTCACCCAGAGAGTTGTGAATTTATGGAATTCTCTGCCACAGAGGGCAGTGGAGGCCAAATCACTGGATGGATTTAAGAGAGAATTAGATAGAGCTCTAGTGGAGTCAAGGGATATGGGGAGAAGGTGGGCACGGGTTATTGATAGGGGCCGATCAGCCATGATCACAATGAATGGCGGTGCTAGCTCAAAGGGCCGAATGGCCTCCTCTTGCACCAATTTTCTATGTTTCTATGTTTCTATGGTAAAGGGCCTGTCCCACTTTCACAACCTAATTCACGACCTTTTTTACTCGTGGACATTTTTCATCAAACTAGAAAAAACGCCCCGACCTACTTGATGCCGCCAGTACCTACAACTAGCATCACGGCCTGCTACGACCTACCTACGACCTCGTGACGACCATGCTGCGAGTATGAGTCAAGGGCAAACTCGCCAGAGGTCGTGAATTAGGTCGTGGAAGTGGGACAGGCCCTTCACTCCGCAAGCACCCACGGTTGGAGCTCCGAGGTCGACCCCTGGCAAAGGGATCGCGGGCTCCGCGATGGCCAGCCCACAGGCGACTACGGAGGAACTATCGAAATCGGTCTACAGCAAAGGCCGCAAACTCCTCGATGTTAGGCCGCAGTGCGGACGGAGATGCGATACGGAAATCTCCGTCGGGGTTAGAGGTTGGAAAAATTTTCCCCCCAACCCCCCCCCCCCCTCCCCCCCTCCCCCTCTCCAGCCCAACCATAAAATAAGCTAAAGAACACCAAAAACATACATTTAACACATCCAATAAAAACACAAAGAAGGAAGGGACCGACAGACTGTTGGCGAGGCAGCCGTTGCTGTCGCCACACTAAATAGACTAATCTATCTCCTGTCTGTCCCCTAACTCTGCCCCTGTCACACAGCTGTGATGGAGAGAACTGCAGATGCTGGTTTAAATCGAAGGTAGACACAAACTGCTGGAGTAACCCAGCAGGAACTCAGTAACTCTATGTCTCCCTCTCCCCTGACTCTCAGTCTGAAGAAGGGTCTCGACCCGAAACGTCACCCATTCCTTCTATCCAGAGATGCCGCCTGTCCCGCTGAGTTACTCCAGCATTTTGTTGTCCACCTGTCACACAGCTGTTCTGTCCTCTCCAACTTGGCTTTTGAGTCAATGTTTGGACTGTGCAGGGGGGCGGGGGTAGAGAGTGAGGGCAGAGAGAGAAGGGGCAGAGACAGAGAGAGAGGGGAGGAGAGCGAGAGGGTGAGAGTGAGGGGGAGAGAGAGGGGATGCTGAGAGGGGGGTGAGGGAGAGAGGTGGGGAGCAGGGAGGGGGGAGGGTGGAGGGAAGAGGGTAGGGGGTGTGGAGGGGAGGGGGTTTAGGGGAGGGAGGGTGGGGGAGGGGATGGAGGGGAGGAGGGGAGAGAGAGAGGGGGAGAGGGGGGGAGAGGAGAGGGGAGAGGGGGGGAGAGGAGAGGGGTGAGGAGAGGAGAGGAGAGGGGTGAAGAGAGGGGGGGGAGGAGAGGGGGGGGAAGAGGAGGGGGGGGGATGAGAGGGGGGGAAGAGGAGAGGGGGGAAGAGGAGAGGGGGGAAGAGGAGAGGGGGGGAAGAGGAGAGGGGGATCGAGGAGGACGAGGGGGGGGAAGAGGATGAGGGGGGGAAAGAGGAGAGGGGGGAGGAGAGGAGAGGGGGGAAGAGGACTAGAGGGGGGGGAAGAGGAGTAGGGGGGGATGAGAGGAGACGGAGGGGGGGGGCGGAGAGGAGAGAGGGGGGGGGGGAGAGGGGTGGGAGAGAGGAGAGGGGGGAAGAGGAGAGGGGGGGAAGAGGAGAGGGGGGGAAGAAGAGAGGGGGGGAAGAGGAGAGGGGGGAGGAGAGAGAGGGGGGTGGAAGAGGAGAGGGGGAAGAGGAGAGGGGGGGAAGAAGAGAGGGGGGGGGGGGGGGGGAGAGGAGAGGGGGGGAAGAGGAGAGGGGGGGAGAGAGGAGAGGGGGTGGAAGAGGAGAGGGGGGAAGAGGAGAGGGGGGGAAGAGGAGAGGGGGGGAGAGAGGAGAGGGGGGGGGAGAGGAGAGAGGGGGGGGGGAGAGGAGAGAGGGGGGAAGAGGAGAGGGGGGGAAGAGGAGAGGGGGGGAGAGAGGAGAGGGGGGGGAGAGGAGAGAGGGGGGGGGAGAGGAGGGGGGGGGAAGAGGAGAGGGGGGGAAGAGGAGAAGGGGGGAGAGAGGAGAGGAGAGGGGGGTAGAGGAGAGGGGCGGAGAGGAGAGGGGGGGGGGTGAGAGAGAGAACCCAAACCCCCAAACAACCATTTGCAGGCGGTGCTTTTTTCATTCAAACTAACCATAACCATATTTTCATTTTCAAACCAAATTAAGGGTACTTACTCACAGCTGTGTAGACATTTGTTCAGTCATTCAGAGCTCAGACCTCCATGTTGTAGACACTGATTGGGGCACACCACTTCCTGGTTTTATAGTCCCTCCCCCATCCCACCAGCAGGAGCAGCAGAGAGAATGGGGAATTTTGTAAAAACATTAATATCTCCGTCATATTTCATCGACGGGAAAAATCTTCGACACACATACGGCGGAGGGGGGCTCTGAGCGAGGTGGCCAAAAATGAAGGCCGTAGGTGGCGGCGTTCTCTCGGAAATCGCAGCACAGATCGCCAAAAGCGGTAATGTAGATAGATGGGCCAAATGCAGGCAGGTAGGACTAGTGTTGCTGGGACATGTTGGCCGGTGTGGGAAACTTGTGCCGAAGGGCCTGTTTCCACACTGTATGGCTCTATGACTCTCTGTAGACAATAGACAATAGATGCAGGAGTAGGCCATTCGGCCCTTCGAGCCAGCACCGCCATTCAATATGATCATGGCTGATCATCCACAATCAGTACTATACTCTCTGTATAGTCAGTCACTCAGCACCCAGAGGCTGCTATCACATCAGTGTAATATTGCACCTTCTTCACCTACAAGGCACTTAGTGATGTAGAAACAAGGAATTGTAGATGCTGGTTCACATACAAAGAAACAAAGTGCTGGAGTAATTCTGTGGATGGAAGACGATACAAGAAAGTGCAGTTGCTGATTTACAGAAAAATACACAAAGTGCAGGAGTAACTCTGCGGGTCAAGCAACATCTTAGGAGAACATGGACGGATTACTTTTCGGATCGGGACCCTCTAATTTCATTCAGTTTAGAGATACAGCGCGGAATCAGGCTATTCGGCCAACTGAGTCCACACCAACCAGCGATCCCCGCACATTAACACTATCCTACACACACCAGGGACAATTTTACATTTATACCAAGCCAATGAACCTACAAATCCGTACGTCTTTGGAGTGTGGGAAGAGGCTTGAACACTCGGAGAAAAGCCCACGCAGGTCACGGGGAGAACGTACAGGCAGCACCCGTAGTCAGGATCGAACCCGGGTCTCTGGCGCTGCAAGGCAGCAACTCTACTGCTGAGCCACCGTGATGCCAGACTTCAAAACACTGATTGTGGGCGGGGGCTGGGGGGAATGAAAGCTGGAGGAGAGGAGGATGTAGGACAAAGCCTGGCAGATAACAGGTAATTACAAGTGAGGAGAGGCTTTGTTAAGCAGATGGTTGGACAAAGGCCAGAGATGAAAAGATAGATGTTTTGAGACAAAAGAATTAAAGAGTTGCGAATTGTGAAGCCAGAGGAAGGAATGTAGGTGGAAGGGAAGGGGAGGTGGGGAGAAATAGGTGTGAGTGCAGGTGGAGCACAGGGGAGGGAGTGAAGGAGGTTGTGGTTAAATGGGCGAAGAAGGGAGAGGAGGAGGGTTATGTGAAAAGATATGTGAAAAGAAAGAGATTAGTTAAAACAAATGTAGGTCCCTTGCAGTCAGAAACAGGTGAGTTGATCATGGGGAACAAGGATATGGCGGACCAATTGAATAACTACTTTGGTTCCGTCTTCACTAAGGAAGACATAAATAATCTGCCGGAAATAGCAGGGGACCGCGGGTCAAAGGAGTTGGAGGAATTGAGTGAAATCCAGGTTAGCCGGGAAGTGGTGTTGGGTAAATTAAATGGATTAAAGGCCGATAAATCCCCAGGGCCAGATAGGCTGCATCCCAGAGTACTTAAGGAAGTACCTCCAGAAATAGTGGATGCATTAGTAATAATCTTTCAAAACTCTTTAGATTCTGGAGTAGTTCCTGAGGATTGGCGGGTAGCAAACGTAACCCCACTTTTTAAGAAGGGAGGGAGAGAGGAAAACGGGGAATTACAGACCAGTTAGTCTAACATCGGTAGTGGGGAAACTGCTAGAGTCAGTTATTAAAGATGGGATAGCAGCACATTTGGAAAGTGGTGAAATCATTGGACAAAGTCAGCATGGATTTACGAAAAGGTAAATCATGTCTGACGAATCTTATAGAATTTTTCGAGGATGTAACTAGTAGCGTGGATAGGGGAGAACCAGTGGATGTGGTGTATCTGGACTTCCAGAAGGCTTTCGACAAGGTCCCACATAAGAGATTAGTTTACAAACTTAAAGCACACGGCATTGGGGGTTCAGTATTGATGTGGATAGAGAACTGGCTGGCAAACAGGAAGCAAAGAGTAGGAGTAAACGGGTCCTTTTCACAATGGCAGGCAGTGACTAGTGGGGTACCGCAAGGCTCAGTGCTGGGACCCCAGCTATTTACAATATATATTAATGATCTGGATGAGGGAATTGAAGGCAATATCTCCAAGTTTGCGGATGACACTAAGCTGGGGGGCAGTGTTAGCTGTGAGGAGGATGCTAGGAGACTGCAAGGTGACTTGGATAGGCTGGGTGAGTGGGCAAATGTTTGGCAGATGCAGTATAATGTGGATAAATGTGAGGTTATCCATTTTGGTGGCAAAAACAGGAAAGCAGACTATTATCCTAAATGGTGGCCGACTAGGAAAAGGGGAGATGCAGCGAAACCTGGGTGTCATGGTACACCAGTCATTGAAAGTGGGCATGCAGGTGCAGCAGGCAGTGAAGAAAGCGAATGGTATGTTAGCTTTCATAGCAAAAGGATTTGAGTATAGGAGCAGGGAGGTTCTACTGCAGTTGTACAGGGTCTTGGTGAGACCACACATGGAGTATTGCGTACAGTTTTGGTCTCCAAATCTGAGGAAGGACATTATTGCCATAGAGGGAGTGCAGAGAAGGTTCACCAGACTGATTCCTGGGATGTCAGGACTGTCTTATGAAGAAAGACTGGATAGACTTGGTTTATACTCTCTAGAATTTAGGAGATTGAGAGGGGATCTTATAGAAACTTACAAAATTCTTAAGGGGTTGGACAGGCTAGATGCAGGAAGATTGCTCCCGATGTTGGGGAAGTCCAGGACAAGGGGTCACAGCTTAAGGATAAGGGGGAAATCCTTTAAAACCGAGATGAGAAGAACTTTTTTCACACAGAGAGTGGTGAATCTCTGGAACTCCCTGCCACAGAGGGTAGTCGAGGCCAGTTCATTGGCTATATTTAAGAGGGAGTTAGATGTGGCCCTTGTGGCTAAGGGGATCAGAGGGTATGGAGAGAAGGCAGGTACGGGATACTGAGTGGATGATCAGCCAAGATCATATTGAATGGCGGTGCAGGCTCGAAGGGCCGAATGGCCTACTCCTGCACCTAATTTCTATGTTTCTATGTAGTTACGTAAAATTTCATAATTTAAGTTATAAAGTTACATTAAAAAAAAAATAATAATAACATTTGGAGAATTCAATTCACTTTTGGGTTGTAAGCGGAATATTCTGAAGAAGGGTCTCGACCCGAAACGTTGCCTATTTCGTTCGCTCCATAAATGTCGCCTCACCCGCTGAGTTTCTCCAGCATTTTTGTCTACCTTCGATTTTCCAGCACCTGCAGTTCCTTCTTAAACAAGTGGAATATTCGGTGTTATTCCTCCAATCTGTGTGTGGCCTCACTCTGGTAATGGAGGAGGCTCAGGACAGGTAGATCAGTGTGGGAGTGGGGAAGGAGAGTGAACATGGATAGCAAGAGGGCTCAGCACAGCGGGTACATTAGGAGCAGCACGGTGGCGCTGCGGTAGGATTGTTGCCTTGCCGCGCCAGAGACCTGGGTTCAATCCCGACCTCGGGTGCTCGATATGGCCTAATTGTACTCCTATTCTGTAGGGAGTTTAAACGTTCTCCCCGTGACCTGCGTGGGTTTTCTCCAGGTGCTCCGGTTTCCCTTCACATAAGGTCATAAGGAAGAGGAGTAGAATTAGGCCATTCGGCCCATCAAGTCTACTCCGCCATTCAATCATGGCTGATCTATCTCTCCCTCCTAACCCCATTCTCCTGCCTTCTCCCCATAAGCTCTGACACCCGTACTAATCAAGAATCTATCTATATACGCCTTTAAAATATCCGCTGACTTGGCCTCCATAGCCTTCTGTGGCAAATGTATTCCACAGATTCACCACCCTCTGACTAGCAAAATTTCTTCTCATCTCCTTCCTAAAAGAACGTCCTACTTCCTAAAATAACATTCCAAAGACGTACAGGTTTGTAGGTTATCTGGGTACTCCAGGATCCTACCCTGCGCGCACCATCCCTTTAAGAGTTGCTTCACCCTTGCCCAGAGCTCCCTTGCCACGTGCGGTCCCTTTAAACGGCTGTGCCAGTCTACCCCCTCCCCTCCCTCTGGTTCGTGCTGTCCCACTGCGCGGTCCCTTTAAGAGGCTATACACAAAATGCTGGAGTAACTCAGCGGGGCAGGCAGCATATCTGGAGCGAAGGAATGGGTGACGTTTCGGGTTGAGTCCCTTCTTCGGTTCCGAAATGTCACCTATTCCTTTACTACAGAGATGCTACCTGTTACTCCAGCATTTTATGGACATTGGATAATAGGTGCAGGTGTAGGCCATTCGGCCCTTCCAGCCAGCACCGCCATTCATTGTGATCATGGCTGATCATCCACGATCAGTACCCCCTTCTTGCCTTCTACCCATATCCCTTGCATCCGCAATCTTTAACAGGGCCTATCTAGCTCTCTCTTGAAAACATCCAGAGAATTGGTCTCCACTGCCTTCTGAGGCAGAGAATTCCACAGATTCACAACTCACTGGGTGAATTTTGTTCTCCATGTCTCCGTTCTAAATGGCCTACCCCTTATTCTTAATCTGTGGCCCCTGGTTCTGGACTCCCCCAACATCGGGAACTTGTTTCTTGCCTCTAGCATGTCCAATCCCTTAATAATCTTATATGTTTCAATGATATTATTGAGGGATTGGACACGCTCTAGAGGCAGGAAACATGTCGTGTCTATCTTCAATGTAAACCAGCATCTACAGTTCCCACCTACACGATTTTAAGTGGCTGTTCCAGTCTCTGTGCTCCCCGCCCCCCCCCCCCCCACCCCACTCTAGTTTTTGATCATCTGTACCAAGGTAGTGAAAAGCTTTTGTTGCGTGCTAACCAGTCAGTGGAAAGACTATACATGCTTACAATAGATCCATCCACAGTGTACAGATACATGATAAAGGGAATATTGTCAATAACAGGGGGACACAGCACAGTGGCGCAGCGGTACAGTAACTGCCTTGCAGCGACAGAGACCCGGGTTCGATCCCGACCACGGGTGCTGTCTGTACGGAGTTTGTACGTTCTCCCCGTGACCGCGTGGGTTTTCTCTGAGATCTTCAGCTTCCTCCCACACTCCAAAGACGTGCAGGTTTGCAGGTTAATTGGCTGGGTATACATGTAAATTGTCTACGGTGTGTGTAGGATAGTGTTAGTGTGCGGGGATCACTGGTTGATGTGGACTCGGTGGGCCGAAGGGCCTGTTTCCGTGCTGTATTTCTAAATTAAACTAAATGTTTAGTGTAAGATACAGCCAGTAAAGTCCGATCAAAGATCGCGGTCCCCAGTCAGGAAGCGGCCGTTCCAGGTGGCCCAGCCGCTGAGAGGACTCTCCCGACGCCGGGGCAACACCACCCAGCCAGAACGGCCAGGAACATCGGGCCACCGTAGAGGCAATAGCGGTGGCCTCAATAGGCCTGACTTTGGGTGAACTTGGGATGGGGACTGGACATTGTGCCTTCCCCCACCATTGTGGGGGGATGATTTTTTCTGTCTGTAAGTAAACCTGTTAGTCTGTGTCCAAGATGGCTGTCGGAAGGGAGAGTGGACGCTGGCGCGCTTTAGCTGCCGCTGCTCTCTCTTCACATTGTGTTTTTGATTTTTTGTTTTTGGACTGAATTCTGTTTTTAATTCGTGTTTCTGTGATGTCTTTATTATTTATTTTTTATTCCGATTATATGTTTTATTATTCTTGTTAATCTCTGTAAGGTGTCCTTGAGATTTCTGAAAGGCGCCCAAAAATAAAATTTATTATTATTATTAAAGATAGTCCGAGGGTCTCCATTGAGGTGAATTGTAGATCAGGACTGCTCTCTTGTTGGTGGTAGGATGGTTCAGTTGCCTGATAACAGATAGGAAGAAACTGTCTCTGAATCTGGATGTGTGTGTTTTCACCTTCTGTACCTCTTGCCTGATGGGAGAGGGGAGAAGAGGGAGTGGCCGGGGTGCGACTCGTCCTTGATTATGCTGCTGGCCTTGCCGAGGCAGCGTGAGGTGTACGATATACAGCAGATGACTTCCAGGGTCAGAACCTCAAGGGGCGGAGGTGGTACCTCGCGGGTCGATGGAGCCCGTGGCTGGGGCCGGCGCCAAGGAAGCGTCCGGAGAGGTGGAGAGGTCGGCGCGGCGTTCGATGATGGCCCTGACCGACGGACGAGGACGGACCACGTGGAAGTGAAGACGTCGCAGCCGGGGGAAAGAACAATGGTGGATCCGGCGTGGAGGGACAATAGACAACAGACAATAGGTGCAGGAGTAGGCCACTCGGCCCTTCGAGCCAGCACCGCCATTCAATGTGATCACATGGCTGATCACATGGGGGGGGGGAGGGGGTGAACAATGAGGGGGGGTTGGGATTTGTAACTGTGTAAACGCCCTTTACGGGCGACTATTTGCATATAGTCAAATATGGAAATTGACTAGAGCTCTTAAAGATAGCAGAGTCAGGGGATATGGGGGGAGAAGGCAGGAACGGGGTACTGATTGGGGATGATCAGCCATGATCACATTGAATGGCGGTGCTGGCTTGATGGGCCGAATGGCCTACACCTATTTTCTGTGTTTCGCATGTAGTGTCTCTTTAAGCGGCTGTTGCAGTCTCCCCGCTCCCTCCCTCCCTCCCTCTCGCCTTCTCCCGCAGTCGCTTTAAAGCCTCCCGTCATCTCCACCGTCTCCTCCCTCCCTCACTCCCTCCCTCCCCGCTCCGGGCAGACAGCGGGCGCAAGATGGCCGAGTCCACCAAGGGAGTGAGCGCCGGCTTCATCGCCAAGAACGTCCAGAAGAAGATCAACCGGGCGCAGGAGAAGGTGCGGGGCTGGGGGAGAGGAGAGGGGGAAGGGGAGAGGGGGAAGGAAGGAGGGGAGAGGGGCTGGGGGAGAGAGAGAGATAGAGAGGGAGAGGGGGAAGGAGGAGGGAGAGAGATAGAGAGATAGAGGAGAGAGGGAGGGAGAGGGGGAAGGAGGGAGAGAGAGACAGATAGGGGAGAGGGGGAAGGAGGGAGAGAGGGAGAGGGAGAGAGAGAGAGATAGGGGAGAGGGGGAAGGAGGAGGGAGAGAGATAGAGAGATAGAGGAGAGAGGGAGGGAGAGGGGGAAGGAGGGAGAGAGGGGGAGGGAGAGAGAGATAGATAGGGGAGAGGGGGAGGAGGGAGAGAGGGGGAGAGAGAGAGAGATAGATAGGGGAGAGAGATAGAGAGGGGGAAGGAGGGAGAGAGATAAGAGGGAAGAGGAGAGGGTTTGAGAGAGAGAGAGAGTAGGGAAATAGGAAGGAGGGAGGACAAGAGGTAGAGGGAAAGAAGAGGTAAGGATAGGAGAGAGAGAGAGGGGGGAGAGAAGGAAAGAGATAGAAAGGGGGAGAGGGTTTGAGGGTGAGTAGGGGAATGGAAAGGGTGGGGGAGAGGGAAAGAAAGAGGTGTGGAGGGGGAGAGTGAGAATGAGGGAGAGAGAGAGGGGGGGATGAGGTGGGGAGGGAGGTCGGAGCTTCAGCCTCTTGCTGCGGGAGCTGGGCTTCGCCTCCTCCCAGTGCAGGCGATGCGGGCTGCAGGTCCCCGGGGCAGAGGGGACAGGCGCTGCCGTGGGGGTGGGAGGGGGCTAGCTGCTCTGTCGGGGTCCCGGGGCAGTGTGTGTGTGTGTGTGTGTGTGTGTGGAGGGAGAGAGAGAGACCAGGAAGAGGGACTGGGTGCCGGCCGGGGTCCCGGGAGCAGGGGCCCGGGGGGTCTGCAGGCTGTGAGCGGCTCTAAGGGACCAGGAGAGCGACCCTGAGCCCGGGGGAGGGGGGGACCGCTGACATGACGGGGAGTAGCTCCGGGAGATGCGGTGGACCAGTGGCCGGGCCTTTGAGGTGGGAAATTTGTGCGAGTCGTCCTTAAATACAGGAGAGTTGCCGCAAGACGGGAGGGTGGCAAATGTTGAGCCTCTTTTCAAAAAAGGCTGCAGGAAAAATGCTGGGAACTATAGGCCGGTGAGCTTAACATCTGTAGTTGGTAACTTACTGGAGAGTATTCGGAGGGATAGGATATACAGGCATTTGTATGGGCGATGGGCTATACAGGCTGATTAGGGATGGGGTTGGACGTGGAAGGTCGTGTCTCACAAATCTCATTGATTTTTCTTGGAAGACGTGACCAAAAAGGTTGATGAGGGCAGAGCTGTAGATGTTGTGTACATGGACTTCAGTAAGGCGTTCGACAAGGTGCTGCATGGTAGGCTGCTCTGGAAGGTTAGATCGCATGGGATCCAAGGAGAGATAGCTGAATGGATAGCAAATTGGCTCCATGGAAGGAAGCAGAGGTTGATGGTGGAAGGTTGCTTCTTGGACTGGAGGCCTGTGGCTACGAGGTTACCAACTGCCCGTTTTAGCCGGGACATCCTGTATTTTGGGCTAAATTGGTTTGTCCCATACGGGACCGCCCCTGTCCCGTATTTGACTGCTGCTACTCGGGTCGAGGGGACTGCCAGGTCAGAGCGCCGCGTCCAGCCCTGCCTCACCCGTCCCGGCGTAGTGCAGCCCATGGAGTGCAGCGGCAGCGCCTCGCCCGTGGCCCCGGCAGCCTGGCCACCTGTCCGACCTTCGGACCTTCGCTTACCGCCGACACCACCACCACCACCCCTCCTTCTCATGGCCGATCATCGGTTCATGAGTTGGATGGGGCGCCTGACTGTGCAGCACCCCGGGCTAACTCATCATTCACCCAGCCACGGCCGAGTCGGTCAACGAATTGCCGGCGGGAATTTGTTCCTTATTTTGACCTTTTGTCCCTTATTTGGGAGTGAGCCTTCTTGACCAGAGTTGAGTCAGCGTCTCTTCTTCCTGAGGGGACTGAAGAAGGTCCATCTGTCTCCTCAGATCCTGGTGAACTTCTACCGCTGCACCATCGAGAGCATCCTTACCAACTGTATCACAGTATGGTATGGCAACTGCTCTGTCTCCGACCGGAAAGCACTGCAGTGGGTGGTGAAAATTGCCCAACGCATCACCGGTTCCTCGCTCCCCTCCATTGAGTCTGTCCAAAGCAAGCGATGTCTGCGAAGGGCGCGCAGAATCGTCAAGGACTGCTCTCACCCCAACCATGGGCTGTTTACCATCCGGGAGGCGCTACAGGTCTCTCCGTTGCAGGTCCAGGAACAGTTTCTTCCCTGCGGCTGTTACACTACTTAACACTGTAACTCGGTGATTGCCAGTCACCCCCCCCCCCCCCGGACGCTCCTCCCACCAAAAAAAAAATTGCACTACTACGACTGTATGTACGTAAATATATTTATTTATTGCTCATATTCTATGTCGCTCTTCTAGGGAGATGCTAATTGCATTTCGTTGTCTCTGTAGTGTACACTGCACAATGACAATAAAGTTTGAATCTGAATCTGAAAGTTGGCAACCCTACCTATGACTAGTGGTGTGCCTCAGGGTTCGGTGCTGGGCCCATTACTGTTTGTGATTTACATCAATGATTTGGATGAGAACATACAGGGCAAGGTTAGCAAGTTTGCTGATGATACAAAATTTAGTGGTTTTGCAGAGAGTTGTGAACCATTGCAGCAGGATCTGGATCGATTGGCCAGGTGGGCGGAGGAATGGTTGATGGAATTTAATACAGAGAAATGTGTGGCGTTGCATTTTGGGATGTCGAACAAGGGCAGGACCTACACAGTCAATGGTAGCTCTCTGGGTAGTGTTGTAGAGCAGAGGGATCTAGGAGTACATGTGCATGGTTCCTTGAAGGTCGAGTCACATGTAGATAAGGTGGTCAACCAGGCTTTTGGCACTTTGGCCTTCATCAGTTAGAGTATTGAGTATAGAAGTTGGGAGATCATGTTGCAGTTGTATAAGACGTTATTGTGTTCAGTTCTGGGCACCATGTTATAGGAAAGAAATCGTCAAGCTTGAAAGGGTTCAGAAAAGATATATGAGGATGTTGCCAGGACTAGAGGGTGTGAGCTTCAGCCCAACTGGCCCACAATGTCCCAGCTACACTAGTCCCACTTGCCTGCGCTTGGTCCATATCCCTCCAAACCTGTCCTATCTATGTACCTGTCTAACTGTTTTTTTAAATGACGGGATAGTCCCTGCCTCAACTACCTCCTCTGGCAGCTTGTTCCATACACCCACCACCCTGTGTGTGAAAAAGTTACCCCTCGGATTCCTATTAAATCTTTTCCCCTTCACCTTGAACCTATGTCCTCTGGTCCTCAATTCCCCTACTCTGGTTAAAAGACTCTGTGCATCTACCCGATCTATTCCTCTCATGATTTTGTACACCTCTATGAGATCACCCCTCATCCTCCTGCACTCCATGGAATAGAGACCGAGGCTACTCAACCTCTCCCTGTAGCTCAGACACGAGGGACCTGGCAGATCCTCGTAAGGGGCCGGGGACTTGACGGTGGTGGTGGTGGTTTTGGGGGGTGAACACTGTAAATCAAAGATCTTATAGCTCCGCTATAGGATCTTTGCTGTTTAACGGCTCAATTGTAATCATGTGTTGTCCCTGGGATATTGGGGTGGAGATTTTCCCAGCAGGATGTGAACGTCGACAGTAATGGCAGGTGTTTTCAGCTCCAACTCTTAACTGCATCAACAACGATCAAAGAGACACAGATATAGCCACCAGCCCACCGGCTGTCCATTTCCCGTCTCCGCGCTAATCCCACTTACTCACAGTCGCCGTCTGGGTGATTGGAGCACAGCCCTTCTCCCGAAGATAGACACAAAATGCTGGAGTAACTCAGCGGGACAGGCAGCATCTCTGCCGTGTGTTGAAAGAATGGAGCGGGCAGGGCTTGTGTACACTGGAATTTAGAAGGATGAGAGGGTGTCTTATTGAAACATATAAGATTATTAAGGGTTAGGTTTCGGCCCGAAACTTTGCCTTTTTCCTTCGCTCCATAGATGCTGCTGCACCCGCTGAGTTTTTCCAGCATTTTTGTGTACCTTCGATTTTCCAGCATCTGCAGTTCCTTCTTGAATAAGATTATTAAGGGGTTTGTCACGCTAGAGGCAGGAAACATGTTCCCAATGTTGGAGTCCAGAACCAGGGGCCACACTTTAAGAAAAAGGGGTAGGCCATTTAGTACGGAGATGAGGAAAAAGTTTTCGCCCAGATAATTGTGAATCTGTGGAATTCTATGCCTCAGAAGGCAGTGGAGGCCGGTTCTCTGGATGCTTTCAAGAGAGTTAGATAGAGCTCGCAAAGATAGCAGAGTCAGGGGATATGGGGAGAAGGCAGGAACGGGGTACTGATTGTGGATGATCAGCCATGATCACATTGAATGGCGGTGCTGGCTCGAAGGACCGAATGGCCTACTCCTGCACCTATTGTCTATTGTCCTTCTCCTCGCAGCTTCAATGTCGTGTGCCTGACTCCCATCGCCATCTCGGGGTGTGTATTCCACAACTAATTCTTTGCTGTGAGGTATATATGAGAGGGGCAAGATTTAAAATGAACCTGAGGAGAAGACAGGAGAATGGGGTTAAGAGGGAAAGATGGACAGCCATGAATGAACGGGCAAAGTAGACGATGGGCCGAATGGCCTAATTCTGCTCCTATCACTGAGGAGCAAGAATAGGGTGACTTTTTTTATTCCATGTAGATGCATGGACCAAGCTTCCAGAGGAGATTTGTGTAGGAAGGAACTGCAGAGGCTGGTTTACACCATAGATATACACAACATGCTGGAGTACACACTCAGCGGGACAGGCAGCATCTCTGGAGAGAAGGAATGGGTGACGTATCGGGTCGAGACACCTTCTTCATACTGAGAGTCAGGGGAGAGGAGGGCACAGAGATAAGGGTGTTAGGTGTGAAAATGAGACATCAAAGTGGACGAAGCTCAAGGAAGCTCAATGTAGAATAGATCATTGGGGAGGGGAAGGTGACAACAAAGCATACAAACATAAAATATAGTCAGGGGGGCGGTCAGACTGGAGAACTAGGAAGGGGGAGGGATGGAGAGTGAGAGGGAGAGCACGGGTTATTTGAAGTTAGAGAAGTCAATGCTCATACTGCAGGGTTGTTATCCGCCAAAGCGAAATATGATGTGATGTTCCTCCAATTTGCACCGGGCCTCACTCTGGCAGTGGAGGAGGGCCAAGACAGAAAGATCAGTGTGGGAATGTGAGAGTGAGTTAAGGTGTTTTGCAACTGGGCGATCAGGTGTGTCTGAATCCATCACCACCTCAAGTTGCGCATTCCATAACCGCACTCGTTTATTATAGTCTGTGTGGAAAGCACGACCTCAGGTTCATAACTAATATTCCATAACTAATAAGTGAGGGGAAAGATTTAAGATGAGCCTGGGGAAAAAACTGCTCTGGAGGCCAAGTCAATGGATGCTTTTAAAGCTGAGATTGACAGATTCTCGATTGGTAAGGGTGTTTGGTGAGAAGGCAGGAGGATAGACAATAGGTGCAGGAGTAGGCCATTCAGCCCTTCGAGCCAGCACCACAATTCAATGTGATCATGGCTGATCATCCCCAATCAGTACCCCGTTCCTGCCTTCTCCCCATATCCCCTGACTGCTATTTTTAAGAGCCCTATCTAGCTCTCTCTTGAAAGCATCCAGAGAACTTGCCTCCACCTGAGTCTGAGGCAGAGAATTCCACAGACTCCCCACTCTCTGTGAGAAAAAGTGTTTCCTCATCTCCGTTCTAAATGGCTTAAGGCTTAAATGGCCTCCGTTCTAAATGGCTTAACCTCGAATGGGCTGATATAGTGGACACATGGTGGCATTGTGGATGCTGAAGGTCATGAGACATTACAAAGGAGTTTCATGATCAGATACGGTAGGTAGGTCCTGTGGTGAAGGTGTTCCTGCAGTGTGGTTTTGTGGACAATTTACTTCTTTCTACTTTCTGGGAGAAGAGAGGTTTGAAATGTTTGGACATCCAGACCTTCGGGAAAAACAGTTTCTTCCCCATTGCTATCTGAATCCTGAACCAATCACCTCTTTCTCACTGGAGCAGACGAAATGTGTGGGAAGGAACTGCGGAAGTCGGTTTTCACCGAAGATCGACACAAAATGCTGGAGTGACTCAGCGGGACAGGCAGCATCTCTGGAGAGAAGGAATGGGTGTCGTTTTGGTGTGAAGAAGGGTTTCGACTAGAAACGTCCCCCATTCCTTCTACCCAGAGATGCTGCCTGTCCCGCTGAGTTACTCCAGCATTTTGTCTACATCTTTCCCACCCCTTCCCAGAGCTGCTGCCACACGCTTACTCTGAATTCTGCCACGTTTGCTTGTAATTATTGGACTACAGAGTGAGTCCCACTGCAAATTGGAGGAGCAGCACCTCGTATTCCGCTTGGGTAGTTTGCACCCCAGCGGTATGAACATTGACTTCTCCAATTTCAGGTAGTCCTTGCATTCTCCCTCCTTCCCCCTCCCCTTCCCAGCTCTCCCACAAGCCTACTGTCTCCGCCTCTTCCTTTCTTCTTCCCACCCCCACACCCCCATATCAGTCCGAAGAAGGGTCTCGACCTGAAACGTCACCTATTCCTTCGCTCCGTAGATGCTGCCTCACCCGCTGAGTTTCTCCAGCACTTTTGTCTACGTTGGACTCTTGTAGCTTTTTTCACGACCAATCTTTTCAGCATTCTGCTCTTTTGAATTTGTTGTACTTATTGTAACTATCTTTGTGTGTACTGTGTGGTCTCGGCTTGTTGGAAACCAGAACATATAACAATTATAGCACGGAAACAGGCCATCTCGGCCCTTCAAGTCCGTGCCGAACACTTATTTTCCCCTAGTTCCATATACCTGCACTCAGAACATCCATTCCGCTCGGGTGTTGAAGTATTTTTCAAAATGTGGACGCCTGTACCTGTTAGTTAGTTGTTTCCAAGCTTGGGTTTTAGGCTCCTATTCCACCTTCTCGATGGCAGGAGTGAAATGAGAGTGTGGCCAGGGTGGTGTGGGTCTCTGATGCTGGCTGTCTTTTGAGGCAGCGACTCTTGAAACACTACTGCTGCAGAAGTTAGACACAAAAAGCCTGAGTAACTCAGCGGGACAGGCAGCATCAAAGATCTTATAGCAGAGCTCCGCTATAGGATCTTTGGGCAGCATCTCTGGAGAGAAGGAATGGGTGATGTTTCAGGTTGAGACCCATTTTTTCAGAAGGGTCTGATGAACTGTTTCGACCCGAATCGTCACCCATTCCTTCTCTCCAGAGATGCTGCCTCTCTCGCTGAGCTACTCCAACTTTTTGTGTCTATGTTTGGTTTAAACCAGCAGCTGCAGTTCCTCCCTACACGGCTCTGCTGCTGTGCCACCGTGCTGTGTCGCCCTTGCGTTCCAATAGACATTAGGTGCAGTAGTAGGCCATTCGGCCCTTCAAGCCAGCACCGCCATTCAATGTGATCATGGCTGATCATCCACAATCAGTACCCCATTCCTGCCTTCTCCCCATATCCCCTGACTCCACTATCTTCAAGGGCCCTACCTACCTAGCTATCTCTTGAAAGTATTCAGAGAACCGGCCTCCAATGCCCACTGAGGCAGAGAATTCCACAGACTCACAAGTCTCTGTGTGAAGGAGTTTTTCCTCATCTCCCTTCTAAATGGCTTACCCCTTATTCTTAAACTGTGGCCTCCCCCAACATCGGGAACATATCAAGTCAAGTCAAGTTTATTTGTCACATACACATACGAGATGTGCAGTGAAATGAAAGTGGCAATGCTCGCAGACTTTTGTGCAAAAGACAAACAACCAAACAACCAAACAAACTATAAACACAATCATAACACACATATTCTTTTACATAATAAATAATGGAAGGAAAAACGTTCAGTAGAGTTAGTCCCTGGTGAGATAGGCGTTTACAGTCCGAATGGCCTCTGGGAAGAAACTCCTTCTCAACCTCTCCGTTCTCACCGCATGGCAACGGATGCGTTTGCCTGACCGTAGCAGCTGGAACAGTCCGTTGCAGGGGTGGAAGGGGTCTCTCATGATATTGTTGGCTCTGGAGTTGCACCTCCTGATGTATAGTTCCTGCAGGGGGGCAAGTGAAGTTCCCATAGTGCGTTCGGCCGAACGCACTACTCTCTGCAGAGCCTTCTTGTCCTTGGCAGAGCAATTCCCAAACCAGATGGTAATGTTCCCGGACAAGATGCTTTCCACCACCGCTGCGTAGAAGCACTGGAGGATCCTCGGAGACACTCTGAATTTCCTCAATTGCCGAGGTGGTAAAGGCGCTGCCTTGCCTTACTCACGAGTGCTGAGGCGTGTGATGCCCATGTCATATCCTCGGAGATGTGGACTCCCAGATATTTAAAACAGTTCACCCTATCCACAGGATCCCCATTTATCCTCAATGGAGTGTACGTCCTCAGATGATGTGCCCTCCTAAAGTCCATGATCAGCTCCTTCGTTTTTTTGATGTTCAAGAGGAGGCTGTTACCCTGGCACCAGAGTGCCAGATCAGCCACCTCCTCCCGGTAGGCCTTCTCGTCGTTGTCTGAGATCAGGCCCACCACCACAGTGTCATCAGCAAACTTAATTAATGAGTTGGAGCTGAACCTAGCCACACAGTCATATTTTCCGCCTCTAGCGTGTCCAAACCGTTAACAGTCTTATATGTTTCAATAAGATCCCCTCTCACCCTACAAAATTCCAGAGTATACAAGCCCAGCTGCTCCATTCTCTCAGCATGTCAGTCCCACCATCCCGGGAATTAACCTTGTAAACCTACGCTGCACTCCCTCAATAGCAAGCCCACTGCACACTGTACCTTCCAAGATTTTGTTAATGATTTTAACGAGACCTTGGGTCTCGACCTGAAACGTCACCTATTCCTTATATGTTTCAATAAGATCTCCTCTCACCCGACAAAATTCCAGAGTATACAAGCCCAGCCGCTCCATTCCCTCAGCATATGACTGTCCCACCATCCCGGGAGTTAACCTGGTGAACCTACGCTGCACTCCCTCAATAGCAAGAATGTCCTTCCTCCAGGTGTATTCCAGCTATTAAAGTATCCGGGATTAGAGAGAGGAAAGCGGAGAAATTGCTGGTGACGCCCAGCAGCTTGTGCAGCATCTGTGGTAAGAGAAAGAGTTAGTTCCAACTCCCAGACATTGGGGTGGAAACATACCTGAACGAGCTTGGCATTTTTTACGGCTTATGACGAGGGTGCAGCAGCCGTAATTCCTAAATATTCACCACCCAACCACACTCATTTATTTTATTGATTACAATGCACTATGTTTGCATATTCTGTTGTGCTGCTGCAAGTAAGAATTTAATTGTCCCATCTTGAACGCAAGCCGAGAAATCATTTGAACTGACAAGTCCTGGGGTGGTACTTGGTGGCGCAGCTTGTGCTGCCTTTACGGAGTTTGCACGTTCTCCCCGTGACCTGCGTGGGCTTTTCGCCAAGATCTTCGGTTTCCTCCCACACTATAAGACTTACACAGGTTTGTCTTGGTGTCTTGTATATTGGCTTGGTGTGAAAATCTAAAAATTGTCCCTAGTGTGTGTGTAGGATAGTGTCAATGTGCGGCGATCGCTGGTCGGTGCGGAATTTACTGCTGCACCCTAAATGGTCGGGAATAGTCTCCCAAAGAGTCGTACCTTGTTCTGGTTGCCGCTGGATTTTCAACATGTTGAAAATTTTCGGCGACCTGTAACGACCTATGACGGGTGCCGGCAGTCTCCGAAAAAGCCGCGTAAGTGGGACAGGCCCTTTAAGGTATTGCTTCAGGCTCGGGTTTTTAAAAACCTAAAGCTAAAGGTATTGCTTTTGAGCCTGGGTAGATATTGTGTGGCTTAACTCTATACATTACAGCAAATATCAACTGTCCTTTGAAGATTCTCTCTGCAGATGATAAACCACTGAAGAATGACAAGTAGCCTCTTCAGGGCACTGTGAATAGATAAGAATTGATGCGTTGGAATTTGCCTCTTTGTTGTCGATTGCTCTGATAAAAATCAATGCATGTTTCTATCAAAACCTCTGTCATCTCTTGTCCCCATTAAAACATTGCTTCATTTAGAAATTCTTCAATATCCCCCTGAAAGCACAATAGGCAGGATTGTTTAATTTAAATATTATAATTTTTAATTAGAGAAGCTTAATTCTCTAGATAGGCACAAAAAGCGGGTCAGATGGCAACTCTGGGAAGGGTCTTGACCCAAAACATCACCTATTTCTTCTCTCCAGCGATGTTTCCAGTGGGAGAGCTTCTCTATGCTGTTGAGATATAGATTCTCAAAGCCCTGTCCCACTGTACGAGTTCATTCAAGAGCTCTCCCGAGTTAAAAAAAAAAATCAAACTCGTGGTAAGCACGTAGAATGAACGTAGCGGGTATGTCGTTGCTCGGGGACGTCTCTTAGCGGCTCGTAACGCTAACGGCAGGTACTCGGGAAACGCTGTACGCTCGGGAAGACTCGTGAAGATTTTTCAACATGTTGAAAAATGTCCACGAGAGCCCCGAGTACTTACGAGCGGCTATTACCGTAATTTTCAGATTTCGAATCAGGGCAAACTCGGGAGAACTGATTGAATGAACTCGTACAGTGGGACAGGGCTTTTAAAGCTTTAAACGGAAGTAAGAAAATGTGAATTGTGAAAGTTCCTTCTCAAATCCTTGTCAGGGTGCCAAGCCATTAGAGAATGCTCATTGAAGTCTTGCAAGAATGTGATGAAATCTATGGTTGCATTCTAGTATATAGTGCTTCTTTTTTCTTTCTAGGTAGCTGGTCTAGAGTTGACTTTCTAATCCAACACCTTCCCACCCCTTTTATTTTGTAGGTATTAATTTTTAGTTGCTTTTGTTTAGAGATACAGCGTGGAAATGAGCCCTTCGCCCCACTGACTCTGTGCTGTCCACCTATCACCGGAACTCGAGCACTGTCCTACACACTAGGCACAATTTACAGAAGCCAATTATCCTACAAACCTGTACGTCTTTGGAGTGTGAAAAATGTTCCCAATGCAGGAAAAATGTTCCCAATGCAGGAAAAATGTTCCCAATGCAGGAAAAATGTTCCCAATGCAGGAAAAATGTTCCCAATGTTGGGCGAGTCCACAACCAGGGGCCACAGTCTTAGAATAAATGGGAGGTCATTTAAGACTGAGGTGAGAAAAAAACGATTTCACCCAGAGAGTTGTGAATTTGTGGAATTCCCTGCCACAGAGGGCAGTGGAGGCCAAATCACTGGATGGATTTAAGAGAGAGTTAGATAGAGCTCTAGGGGCTAGTGGAGTCAAGGGATATGGGGAGAAGGCAGGCACGGGTTATTAATTGGGGACGATCAGCCATGATCACAATGAATGGCGGTGCTGGCTCGAAGGGCCGAATGGCTCCTCCTGCACCTATTTTCTTTGTTTCTATGTGGGAAGAAACTGGAGCTCCTGGAAAAAACCCACGTGGTCACAGGGAGATCATACACACTCAGTCCAGACAGCACCTGTAGTCGGTCGCTGTAAGGCAGCAACTCCACCGCTGTGCCACCATGCTGCCTATTTTAGATGAAATGCAATTTTGGATGAAACAAGTACTCGTACATGGGGAGAGCTCTAATACTGCTCTAATCTTATTTAGATGCACGCAGGCTTAGTCTATGGTTTAATGCTGTGCCAATGAATCTTACATGCCAAAGATAGACACAAAGAGCTGGAGTCACTCAGAGGGTCACTCTGAGCAATCTGGAATAGGTGACGTTTCGGGTCGAGACCCTTCTTCAGACTGAGGGAATGGGAAATGAGCGATATAGACGGTGATATATATAGAGAGATATGGAACAAATGAATGAAAGATATGCAAAAACAGTAACAATGATATAGGAAACAGGCCATGGTTGGCTGTGGGCTAGGTGCAAATGAGTTACTGACAATGAGACTCAACAAGATGAGTTTGAAACTAGTACAAGTACTTGGGTGGGGGAGGGATGGAGAAAGGGGGAAGGCAAGGATTACTTGAAGTTGGGTAAATCAATGTTCATACCGCTGGGGTGTAAGCTGCCCAAGCGAAATATGAGGTGCTGTCCCTCCAACCTGTGTTTGGCCTCACTCTGACACTGCAGGAGGCCCAGGACAGAAATGTCAGTGTGGGATTGGGAGGGGGAGTTAAAGTGTTTGGCAACCGGGAGATCACGTAGGCTCTGGCGGACTGAGTGCCTATTCATACAGGCCAGCGGTCCGATCATTAATCTGCTCTTGGATGAGAGGCGTTTGCCCTCGGCAAGCTTGGCCGTGATGTTTGAGGGGCTTGAAGCCTCTTCGCTGAATGCATCATTGACGTGGTGACTCCTTGCAGATAATGCACTGACTTAATTTTGTATTTGATCCGTGTCCCAATTTAGAGATACAGCGTGGAAACAGACCCTTCGTCCCAGTAATCCCTGTGCACTAATACCATCCAACACACACTAGGGACAATTAAAATTTTTATACCAAGCCAATTAACCTATAAACTTGCACGTCTTTGGTGTGTGGTCAGAAACCGAAGATCTCGGAGGAAACCCTCGCAGGTCACGGGGAAAACGAACAGACAGGAGTTTGAATGTATCGGTTAGAGATACAGCATGGAAACAGGCCCTTCAACCCACTGAGTCTGCTCCGACCAGTGATCAGACCCCCCCGTACACTAGCACTATCCGACACACACTAGGAACAATTTTTACCCACGCCAAATTAACCTAAAACAACTGTGTATCTTTTGGAGTGTGGGAGGAAACCGGAGCACCCAGGGAAAACTTGCGCCGTCACGGGGAGAACGTACAAACGCCGCACAGACAGCACCCTTAGTCGGGATCGAACCCAGGTCACATATTGCAAGTGTCCAACCCCTTAAAATTCTTAAATCAGGGGGTTCTGTTACATCCCACAGACCATAAATACCACAGGGCTGCCTGCCTGCTTTACACTCTACTCGATACACACAAATAGCTGTGGGGCCAAGCACAGCTCCAATGCCACACAAAGCACTTAGAAACATAGAAAATAGGTGCAGGAGTAGGCCATTCAGCCCTTCGAGCCTGCACCGCCATTCAATATGATCATGGCTGATCATCCAACTCAGTATCCTGTACCTGCCTTCTCTCCATACCCCCTGATCCCTTTAGCCATAAGGGCCACATCTAACTCCCTCTTAAATCCAGCCAATGAACTGGCCTCAACTACCTTCTGTGGCAGAGAATTTCACAGATTCACCACTCCCTGTGTAAAAAATGATTTTCTCATCCCGGTCCTAAAAGACTTCCCTCTTATCCTTAAACTGTGACCCCTTGTTCTGGACTTCCCCAACATCGGGAATAATCTTCCTGCATCTAGCCTGTCCAACCCCTTAAGAATTTTGTAAGTTTCTATAAGATCCCCCCTCAATCTTCTAAATTCTAGCGTGTACAAGCCGAGTCTATCCAGCCTTTCTTCATATGAAAGTCCTGACATCCCAGGAATCAGTCTGGTGAACCTTCTCTGTACTGCCTCTATGGCAAGAATGTCTTTCCTCAGATTAGGAGACCATAACTGTACGCAAAACTGCAGGTGTGGTCTCACCAAGACCCTGTACAACTGCAGTAGAACCTCCCTGCTCTTTTACTCAAATCCTTTTGCTATGAAATCCTTTGCTATCCTTTTTCAGTTTCAGTTCAGTTTATTGTCACGTGTACCGAGGTCTTCTTCTACTTTTTGTTTCCATCTTGTTACAAATGTTGATCCCGCTGTCCTCGTCCGTCCTGAAAAGGAAGGACGCAAGCTTCCGATGACAATCGGTGGAAGCCATCACTTGAGCTACAGTGGAAAGCTTTTGTTGCGTGTTAACCAGTCTGCGGAATGACAATACACGATTACAATCGAGCCGTCCAGAGTGCAAAGTTACAGAAGGCAATAACACTCGGGGCAAAATTAATTCAGTAAAGTCCGATCAAAGTGTCTTGTTGCATCCCCTCCAAATGGGCTGACTTGCATATCTCTGAATTAAATTTGCTTTTTGCCCATGTTAGTGTATGGATCCATTTTTATAGATGAGGGGATTTTCCCTTGAGTTCTGGCAAGTATTTATCCCAATATGTCATTAAAAACTGTTTATCGTCACTCTTTGGCGGGGTATTCTGTACAGAATGGTTGCCATGTTACCTGTTGTGCAGAGACTGTCTTCAGTGCTGCCAATAAATTAAATAAAACAAATTTGCTTTGAATAGGGCAGCATGGTAGAGTTGCTGCCTTACAGCGCCAGAGACCCAGGTTCGATCCTGACCACGGATGCTGTCCATACAGAGTTTATACGTTCTCCTTGTGACCGCGTGGGTTTTCCCCGGGTGCTCCGGTTTCCTTCCACACTCCTCAGCCAAACAGGTTTGTAGGTTAATTTGGCTTTGTTTTTGTTTTTTTATTGTAAATTGTCTATAGTGTATATACAATATATGGTGGGAAGGAATAGGCGACGTTTCGGGTCGAGACCATTCTAGAGGCAAGTTAGCATGTCCTTGAATCCATCTTGCTGCATAGAAACATGCAGATATTGAAATTTCCAATTTTGTTCATCGGTTCAGTTTATTGTTGCATGTACCAAGGTACAGTGAAAAGCTTTTGTTGCATGCTAATCAGTCAGCAGAAAGACAATACATGATTACAATCGAGCCATTTACCAAGTGTGGATACATGATAAAGGAATAACATTTAGTGCAAGGTAAAGCCAGCAAAGTCCGATCAAGGATAGTCCGAGGGTCTCACCAATGAGGTGGATGGTAGTTCAGCACTGCGCTCTAGTTGTGGTAGGATGATTCAGTTGCCTGATAACAGCTGGGATGAAACTGTCTCTGAATCTGTAGGTTTGTGTTCACACTTCTATACCTCGTAGCCATGGTAGACGTGACCTCCTAACTGAGGACCTTAATTTCTCGTCCATTCTTGTCTTTTCCATGTACTACCTTGAAAGTTGTATTTGAAAAAGGATGCAGTGCTGGAGGGACTCAGCAGGTCAGGCAGCATCTCTGGAGACAATAGATATGTGATGTCTCGGGTTGAAACCCGTCAGACACTGAAATTGTGTTCACTCTTAAATGGTGAGACGTTCCCGATTTCATCATTCACTAAGAATGAGTCACGTACTGCCTCTTGAGTTGAGCCATCTCAAAGCTCTCCTGGGTAACACTTCAAAAATTCCAATTCCACACCTGTCAGCTTTTTATATTGTGATTCCAGTTAATGCTGAACACGTTAAAATCCCCATAGAATATGAAACCGCTATTCATGTGTCATTTGCCAATTAGCCTGCTCCTCTATCTCATTGAGGTGACGCATATTACAAGCTCAGCAGTGATTTTAATTTTTTGTTTCCTCCCCCATTTTGTCTTTAAACCCTGTTTAGGCCTTGTTTAGCAAGACATATCTGCTTCAGAAACATAGAAAATAGGTGCAGGAGGAGGCCATTCGGCCCTTCGAGCCAGCATTGTGATCATGGCTGATTGTCCCAAATCAATAACCCGTGCCTGCCTTCTCCCCCTATCCCTTGACTCCACTAGCGCCTAGAGCTCTATCTAACTCTCTCTTAAATCCATCCAGTGATTTGGCCTCCACTGCCCTCTGTGGCAGGGAATTCCACAAATTCACAACTCTCTGGATGAAAAAGTTTTTTCTCACCTCAAGTCTTAAATGGCGTCCCCTTTATTCTAAGACTGTGGCCCCTGGTTCTGGACTCGCCCAACATTGGGAACATTCTTCCTGCATCTAGCTTGTCCAGTCCTTTTATAATTTTATATGTTTCTATAAGATATCCCCTCATCCTTCTAAACTCCTGTGAATACAAGCCTAGTCTTTTCAATCTTGCTTTGATCTGTCTTTTTCACACCTCACCCTGCCATGCCTCTAGTTTTCCTCTCCCCTAACTCTGTCCGATGAAGGGCCTCGACCCGAAACGTTACCCATTCCTTCCATCCTGAGATGCTGCCTGTCCCGCTGAGTTACTCCAGCATTTCTGTCTATCTGTTTTGTATCTTTCATCCGGTCTTGGTCCACCATGGGTATTGTAGAAAGTTACACTTTAAAATTGGTCGCTGCTGTCAAACTATTGTTTTTATAACAATATTTTGAATACAGGTATTCTGTATGTATAGGAAAGGTTTAGAGGGTAATGGGCCAAAAGCAGGCAGGTGGGACTAGTGTAGGTTGGCACATTGGGCCGAAATGCCTGTTTTTCTGCTGTATGACTGTGACTCTAATACTGTTTTATATATGAGAGTTACTGATTGGAATGGTTGTCATTGCATATTGAGGATTACTTGTTTTGTTTAGAGATACTGTGCGAAACTGGTCCTTAGGCCCTTTGACCCACTGAGTTTGCACTGACCTCGCGCACACACACACAATCACAACACTCACACACACACACACAATCACACACACAATCACACACACACCATCTCACACACACACACACACACACACACTCACACACACACACAATCACACACACACACAATCACACACACACAATCACACACACACACACACACACACACACACACAATCACACACACACCATCTCACACACACACTCACACTCACACACACACACCATCGCACACTCACACACCCCACACACACCAAGCCAATTAACCTACAAACCTGCGCCTTTGGAGTGTGGGAGGAAACCAAAGATATCTGAGAAAACGCAAGTGGGTCACGGGGAGAACGAAAACTCCGTACAGACAGCGCCCGTAGTCAGGATCGAACCCGGGTCTCTGCTGCTGCAAGCATTGTAATGCCCCTGTCCCACTTAGGAAACCTGAACGGAAACCTCTGGAGACTTTGCGCCCCACCCAAGGTTTCCGTGCAGTCCCCGGAGGTTTTTGTCAGTCTCCCTACTTGCTTCCACTACCTGCAACCTCCGGCAACCACCTGCAACCTCTGGTAACCGCACGGAAACCTTGGGTGGGGCGCAAAGTCTGCAGAGGTTTCCGTTCAGGTTTCCTAAGTGGGACAGGGGCATAAGAGGCAGCGACTCTACCGCTGCGCCACCGTGCCGCATAATTGATCTTGGGCCGATGACTGTATTGAAGCCACTTCAATGTCAATTGAATATGTGGCTCTCCTCTCCTGGCAAGTAATGGAATCAACAATAGCTATCCTCAGCTGGAAAAGGAATTAAATGGAAGCCTTGACCTTTGCATTGGCAGGGGCAGGATAGCCTGTCGCACTGTAATCAAACTGCCTAACTCCTGATTGACACGAGCAAGTGGTGGGTGATGCTGCTACATTTGACATCTTATCTGGGGGGTGAGGTGGATGCATAAGATTGTTGTGGGGAAATGGGATAAACGTAGATAAATATAGAAAGCTATCAATCTAGATTTAATCTTTTATCCACTTTATTTAGAATAACTGTTCTTTTGAAGTGCAACTCTAAATTGAGTCGGGATTTCTGCTATGTGCAGCCTTCCTCCAGTGCATCTGTTGCTGGGCTGTGGCCCTAATCCTCTGAGATCACGGAGCTATTTTAAGTGATGGTTGTACTGAGTGCATGTGGGCAAGCGAGTCACATGTCTTCCTTGGGTCATTGTCTAAAAGGGGCAATCCCAAAACTGGCTGTATTTCTAAACCAACTGTTCGTGGACTCTGGAGTGGGACCAGGCTTGCTTGTGAAGGCGTGCAAGCAAGGGACTGCAGATGCTGGTTTACAAGAGGGGGCACGGTGCTGGAGTAACTCAGTGGGTCTGGCAGCATCTCTGGAGGACATGGTGACCCTTCAGATGCCAACCCGAAATGTCACCTCCCCATGTTTTTCCAGAGATGCTGCGTGACCCACTGAGTTGCTCCAGCACTTTGTGTCCTCTTCCTCGTGTCCGTGTACTTGTCTATTGTCTTCCTTATCATGCTCTTCATAGGTGATAGGAGCAGAATTGGGCATTCGGCCCATCAGGTCTACACACCGCCATTCGATCATGGCTGACATCTTTTCCTCTCAACCGCCTTCTCCCCATAACCCCGTACTAATCAAGAATCTATGTATCTCTGCCTTAAAAAAATATCCACTGACTTGGCCTCCACAGCCTTCTGTGTCAATGGATTCTACAGATTCACCACCCTCTGACTAAAGGAATTCCTCTTTATCGCTTTTCTAAAAGTACGTCCTTTTATTCTGAGTCCCGTGTGCTCTGGTCCTGGACTCTTCCCGCTAGTGGAAACGTCTTCTCCACATCCAATCTATTCAGGCCTTTCGCTATTTGTGATCTGGGACACGTGCGGAAAATGATGATTAGTGACTAAATTGTGGAAAGCTGAAAGATAGCATGTACGTAGTTTAGTTTCGAGATACAGCGCGGAAACAGGCCCTTGGGCCCACTGAGTCCACACTGACCAGTGATCCCAGCCCCTTACACAAACTCCGTACAGACAGCACCCGTAGTCTGGATCGAACCCGGGTCTCCGGTGTTGCAAGCGCTGTAAGGCAACAACTCTACCGCTGCGCCACCGTGACTGTTACAGTATAATTGACTGAAAATGAGCAAATGCCCGCCTTCTACCCTATAACATAGAAACATAGAAAATAGGTGCAGAAGTAGGCCATTCGGCCCTTCGAGCCTGCACCGCCATTCAATATGATCATGGCTGATCATCCAACTCGGTATCCTGTACCTGCCTTCTCTCCACACCCCCTGATACCTTTAGCCACAAGGGCCACATCTAACTCCCTCTTAAATATAGCCAATGAACTGGCCTCAACTACCTTCTGTGGCAGAGAATTCCAGAGATTCACCACGGTCTGTGTGAAAAATGTTTTTCTCATCTCGGTCCGAAAAGATTTCCCCCTTACCCTTAAACTGTGACCCCTTGTTCTGGACTTCCTCAACATCGGGGACAATCTTCCTGCATCTAGCCTGTCCAACCCCTTAAGAAGATTATATCAATGTCATTTCCCCTGGTCTATCCAGAAATAATTTAAAAGGGCGTGTAGCCTCCTGGCCTTGCTATCGCCAACTGCAGTACCGTCTATGTATCATCTGCTGTGACATTGAATGTTGGCAATGGTTGGATTTAGGAATGAAGCTTGACTGGAGGAGGTTCATTTGGGTAAATGCAGTTCTAGTTCCTGCCCTTGACAAGTGTTTGGCATAATTCCAGACGAGTGGATCATGCTGGTGGAGAGAATAAGTTTGCATAATATTTATGAAAAGATTAGTTTAGTTTATTGTCATGGGTACCGAGGTGCAGTGAAAAGCTTTTGCATGCTAACCAGTCACTGGAAAGACTATACAGGATTACAATCGAGCCGTCCACAGTGCATGACAAAGGGAATAACGTTTAGTGCAAGGCAAAGACCGGTATAAGATAGTCTCTGGGTCTCCAATGAGATAGATAGTGGTTTCCAATCAGGTTTCAGGGCTCACCATAGCACAGAGTCTGCCTTGTTGAAGGTACACAATGACCTACTGCTCACCGTTGGCTCCGGCGACTGTGCAATCCTGCTCCTTCTCGACCTCAGCGCAGCATTTGATACTGTCGACCACACCATCCTAATTGACCGTCTCCGGTATGGGGTTGGTATTGATGGCACTGCCCCGAGCTGGTTCATCTCCTACCTCGAAGGTAGGAGTTTCTCGACTAACATAGGCAACTCATTCTCCTCCCCAGCTAATCTCTGCTGTGGGGTTCCACAAGGTTCCATCCTTGGCCCCATTCTCTTCTCCCTGTATGTATATGCTCCCCTTAGGCCAAGTCATTGAAAGGCACGGCATTTCCTTCCATTGCTACACAGACGATACCCAACTCTATCTCCCCCTGAAGCCCAAAAAACAATCAAATCTGTTTAACCTTACCCACTGCCTCGAGGATATAAAGTGTTGGATGGCCCAGAACTTCCTCCAACTAAACGAGAGTAAGTCTGAGGTCATCCTTCTCGGCCCCTCGGACTCAATCAAAATGATAGCAGGCAGTCTTGGAAGCCTTACCCCACTACTCAAACCTCACGTCAAAAACCTTGGCGTGATATTTGACTCAGCACTGAAATTTGACAAACAAGTCAATGCCGTGGTAAAAGCTAGCTTCTTTCAGCTTCGGACGATAGCTAAAATAAAACAATTCCTCCAGTTTGATGACCTGGAAAAGATCATCCACACATTCATCTCCTCCCGCCTAGATTACTGCAACTCCCTTTACGCTGGCATCAGCCAATCTTCCCTGTCCCACCTGCAACTGGTCCAAAACGCCGCAGCGAGACTCCTGACGGGCACCCGAAAAAGGGACCACATCACCCCGATCCTGGCCTCTCTCCACTGGCTCCCTGTGCGGTTCCGTATAAACTTCAAGATCCTCCTCCATGTCTACAAAGCCCTCAATGGGCTTGCCCCCACCTACATAAAAAGTCTTCTCACCCACCACTCCACCTCCAGGCCCCTCAGATCGGCCGACTTGGGGTTGCTGAATATCCCACGGTCTAGGCATAAGCTCAGGGGCGACCGCGCCTTTGCGGTTGCAGCCCCTAGACTGTGGAACAGCATCCCCTTTCCCATCAGAACTGCCCCCTCCATCGACTCTTTTAAGTCAAGACTAAAGACTTATCTATACTCCCAAGCCTTTCCTGACGTCCTCTGAGTGAGGGCTACATGTATATATGTATGTAGTTTGTTTTGTTGTGCTATTCGTATAACAAATGTAAAGCACTTTGGCCAACGAGAGTTGTTTTTTAAATGTGCTATATAAATAAATGTGACTTGAATTGACTTCACCAATTAATTACTGGAGGTGTGGGTTCAAATCCCACGTCTGACATCATGTAAGGTGTCCTTGAGATTTTGTATGAAAGGCGCCCATTAAATATAAAATTTATTATTATTATTATTGTATAAGTAACACTAAGTCGTTTAACTTCATAAAAGGTACTTTATTAAGAATACATGCAGAGACCATTGCATTGGCATCTGCAAGGTACAGCATCGTAGATTAAAACTGAGGTCTTAGCTAATTGCACACCACCAGATGGCATAGTGGAAACCCGGCATGGATTATGGATCGGGTTGGCAAAAGTAAAACCAGACATGGATCAAATCAGCAATAGTGAATGATCTACAGATAGTAGCTCAGGACTGCTCTCTAGTTGTTGATAGGATAGTTCAGTTGCCTGATAACAGCTGGGAAGAAACTATCCTTGAATCTTCAGGTTTGCATTTTCACACTTCTGTACCACTTGTCTGTTGGGAGAGGGGAGAAGAGGGAGTGACCAGGCTGAGACTGGTCCTTGATTATACTGGCGGCCTTGTCGAGGCAGAGTGAAGTGTAGATGGAGTCAATTGAAGGGAGATTGGTTTGTGTGAAGGTCTGGGTAGCGAGCAGGAGGGATGTTGTAACAAGGACCCTTGGGGACATCATTAGCCATATTCAATACTTCACAGAAAAAGATAAAGAACTGACTGGCAAAGTAGTTAAAGGACAACAGGTGGGTGTAGTCTATTAAAACATTCAGAAGAGCCCAGTATTGGTCATTTTCAAGAGAAGAGCCCAGTATTGGTCATTATTCAAAGTTTATTTTTGATTTGAGTAAATAATGCTTGATTATAGGTTAGAACATTTACCAGAATGGTTATCTCAGATGTCCTCGAGTGGAAAGCCTTACCATGGGAACAGATTCGGTGGAGACGGAGGAATTGAGTGTACATTATACCATGCATGTAAAAGTTTGGGAAGGCAGGGTGGTGCAGTGGTAGAGTTGCTGCCTTACAATGCTTGCAGCACCGCAGACTCGGGTTCGATCCCGGCCACGGGTGTTGTCTGTACGGAGTTTGTACGTTCTCCCCGTGACCGCTCCCGTTCGTTTTGCTGACTGGTTAGCATGCAACAAAACACTCTTCACTGCAGCTGTATATGTGACGATGAAGCAAACTGAACCGCGTGGGTTTTCTCTGGGATCTTCGGTTTCCTCCCACACTTGTAGGTTTGTAGGTTAATTGGCTTGGTGTAGTGTAAAAGTTGTCCCTGGTGTAGGGTAGTGTTAATGTCCAGGGATTGCTGGTCGGTGTGGGTCGCAGGGTTTGTTTCTGCGCTGTATCTCTAAACTACAGTAAACTAGTGGATTAATCATTGATGTTGTGCCCTTGGCTGTTAAGGGCAGTGTTTGCTATTGATAAGGGGAAGGTGAGCCATTTGATGGCCCTGCAAAATTATCAAATCATAAGCAAATTTGTGCAGACAAGAACATGGCAAAAAGGAATCCCAGAGAGTTGTGAATCTGTGGAATTCTCTGCTGCAGAAGGCAGTGGAGGCCAATTCACTGGATGTTTTCAAGAGCCCTGAGGGCTAATGGAATCTAGGGATATGGGGAGAAAGCAGGAAAGGGGTACTGAATTTGGATGATCATATTGAATGGCGGTGCTGGCTCGAAGGGCCGAATGGCCTACTCCTGCACCTATTTTCCATGTTTCAATGAAAGGAATGAGTATTATTTTCTACTAAGGCGATGGAAAAGCAGAATATTGAATGTTCATCTCATTAAGCAATTGCTTCACATTTTCAGTAAATGAAGTTGGTCAGGTTCTTAAAGGATCAAGCTGTGAAGAGCAATGAAGGAACAAAGGACTAATTCCAAAAATGATGTGTTTGCAAAACTGCTTCACATTAAGGAATTTGACCATGAGGGCATTCTTCGGAGACTTTGGATGGATGTTTAAACTATAGAGATACAACGTGGAAACAGGCCCTTCAGCCCACCGAGTCCGCACTGGCCAGTGTTCCCTGTACGCTAACATTATCCTACACGCACTAGGGACAATTTACAATTATACCAGAGCCAATTAACCTACAAACCTGTACGTCTTTGGATTGTGGGTTGAAAACTGAGCACCTGGAGAAAACCCACGCAGGTCACGGGGAGAACGCACAAAGTCCGTACAGAGAGCTCCTGTAGTCAGGATTGAACCTGAGTCTCTGGCGCTCAATACCACCGAGCCGCACTGTTTAAGCCGTGAATTTGCAATTTTGGATAAGTCATTGCTGTTTTCTGGGCTAATAGGCTAAAGACTAGGGTAAATTTGACAGGATCGCTAATAACCTGTCGTTTCTGAGTTTGTTTGCCCTTTGGAAGGAGAGGACATGTTGGAGTTTCTATATTCCACTAAATTATTGTGTCGGGTTTGGCTTGAAACCAAAGTACTGTGCATGACCCTTGCAGTGGTGATGTGATCACTGTGTAAATGCTGAGCGTGCATAATATTTTCCAGCTCCTCTGTGTGGCTATCCTATGGGACCTTCCGTGCTAAATATTTTGCCAGGCATTCTATTTCTTCAAGTGCATGTACTTTAAGCTTCACCTTATGTGGTGATGCAGAGTTTACTGACATATCCATGGGTGGGGCAGCGGTCGAGTTGCTGCCTTACAGCGCCAGAGTCCTAGGTTCGATCCTGACTACGGGTGCTGTCTGTACGGAGTTTGTGCGTGTCTCCCTGTGGCAGTGTAGGTTTTCTTTGGTTTACTCCCACACTCCAAAGACGTACAGGTTTGTAGGTTAATTGGCTTTGGTAAAATTGTTGATTGTCCCTAGTGTGCAGTGTGATCGATGGACATCGCGGACTCAGTGGGCAGAAGGGCCTGCTTCCGCACTGTATCTCTAAACTAAACTAATCCTTTTTTATCATCCTTTGATGACATCCTTTGTGGCATCTGTGAACCTTCTAATGAAGACGCACATGGCCAGGGAAAGCTTGAAAAAGCAAATAAGATGCTGGGATCTGACATGGCTCAATGGCGCGGAGGTAGAGTTGCTGCCTTACAGTCCCAGAGACCCTGGTTCGATCCTGACCTCCTCCAGTGCTATCTGTGTGGAGTTTGTACGTTCTCCCCGTGACCACGGGGATTTCCTCTGGATACTCCAGTTTCCTCCCGCAAAACAGGTTTGTAGGATAATTGGCTTCTATAACTTCTCCCAACTGTGTAGGATAGAAACATAGAAACATGAAAATAGGTGCAGGAGTAAGCCATTCGGCCCTTCGAGCCTGCACCACCATTCAATATGACCATGGCTGATCATCCAACTCAGTAATAGAACTACTCTATGGGTGATCGTTAGTTGGCGTGGGCTAAAGGGCCTGTTTTCATGCTGTGTCTCCAAACTAAGCAAATACAATGCTAGATGTGATGACCTGATTCTATAGTGAGCAAGTGTTAACATTTTCAGGTTGTTGAACTTTCATAAGCATTTGATAAAAATCAGTTTTTAGTTCAGTTTATTGTGGCATGTGATTATTGTCACATGGTACAGTGAAAAGCTTTTGTTGTGTGCCATCCAGTCAGTACATGAGTACAATCAATACGTTTACAAGATTCAAGATTCAAGAGTTTATTGTCATGTGTCCCTAATAGGACAATGACATTCTTGCTTTGCTTCAGCACAACAGAATACAGTAGGCATGACTACAAAACAGATCAGTGTGTCCATATACCATTATATATAAATATATACACACATGAATAAATAAACTGATAAAGTGCAAATAAACAGATAATGGGCTATTAATGTTCAGAGTTTTGTCCGAGCCGAGTTTAATAGCCTGATGGCTGTGGGGAAGTAGCTATTCCTGAACCTGGTCGTTGCAGTCTTCAGACTCCTGTACCTTCTACCTGATGGTAGCGGGGAGATGAGTGTGTGGCCAAGATGGTGTTGGTCGTTGATGATACTGCCAGCCTTTTTGAGGCAGTGTACAGATGCATGATAAGGGAATAACGTTTAGTGCAAGGTAAAGCCAGCAAAGTCCAATCAAAGAAGGACCTGCATGAGGTAGATGGTAGTCTAACACTGCTCTCTAGTTGTGGTAGGATGGTTCAGTTGTATGATAACAGCTGGGAAGAAACTGTCCCTGAATCTGGAGGTGTGCGTTTTCACACTTCACAATCATAATAATAATATCACAATAATACTTTATTGGCAAAGTATGTTTTGCAACATACGAGGAATTTCATTTGCCAAGTCAGTCATCATTGAAATAAAAAGCTACAGAACGCACAATACGCATTTTAACATAAACATCCACCACAGTGACTCTGACTCCTCCACATTCCTCACTGTGATGGAAGGTGAAAAAAAGTTCAATCTCTTCCCTTTGTTCTCCCACGGTCGGGGGCCTCGAGCCCTCCGTTGACGGGATGATCTTGACTCCCGTAGCCGGTGGTGGGCCCTCCGCGTCGAGGCGATCAGCTCCTGTATCGGGGGGATGTCAGCTCCCCCTCGCTGAACGATTGAACCTCCCACCGGGGATGGTCGAACCTTCCGCGACGTTGGAGCTCCCGACATCCACGGCCTCTCCCGAGACTGCGAGTTCCCGGTGTAAAGTCCGCAGGCCGCTGTTGGCGCGATCCCAGGCAAGGGATGGACTCCGATGCAAGTCCACGCCCCGCGGTGGGGCCCAAGGTCAGTCCGAGGAGGCCTCCAGCTCCATCGATGGTCGGCCGCAGAGCGACTGGAGAATGCGATCTGAAAACGTTTGTTTATACCGTTTGCCTGATAGGAGAGGGAGTGGCCAGGGTGCGACTCGTCCTTGATTATGCTGCTGGCCTTGGCGAGGCAGCGTGAAGTATAAATGGAGTCAATGGAAGGGAGGTTGGTTTGTGTGATGGTCTGGGCTGCGTCCACAATTTGCTGCAATTGCTTGCGGTTTTGGATGGAGCTGTTCCCAAACCATGCTGTGATGCATCCCGATAAAATGCTTTCCACAGATGCACCATAGAAGACAGCGAGGGTTGTAGGGGACATGCTGAACTTCCTAAGCCTGCTTACCCAAGATAACCGTGTATTAGGGCAGAAACTGTTTGAACCAGGCCATTGTGGGCTGAAACCCTGATCAGTAGTAAATGTAATATTCCAAATGCTGAGAAAGACTATTGAATATCCCTGTGGATGGGAGGGGGAGGGGAGAACATTTTGCAATACTGTCTAAATGAGCTTGGACAGGTTCCCTATTTTACTGCTGGGAATTAGTCTGTGAATTGTGTGCCTGAACAAGCAAATGTTTTGTCTTTTCTAGTTACTGCCTGATGTTAACCCAATTGAGATTATACCATGGCTGCAGTCCAGCCAAATCTGAGCCTCATAATCTGACCTCTGTGTGGTTGCTTGCAAATAAGACGGCTGAATGGAGCTTTCTCCGGTTGATACAGCATAAGAGGCTTTGCCATTGTTCTCTGATACAACACCAGGGCTCTTCCCTGATATCCTGAGCACTTTGTGCATCTTTCTGCAATATTGGAGCACTTCAATGGCTGTACATACATTGTACATACATTGTAAATGGATCGATTGTAATCGTGTTGGGGTACAGCGAGACCTGGGTGTCCTCGTACACCGGTCACTGAAAGTTGGCGTGCAGGTACAGCAGGCAGTGAAGAAAGCTAATGGAATGTTGGCCTTCATACCAAGAGGATTTCAGTATAGGAGTAAAGAGGATTTTTGGACAAAAATCTGAAGTGAAATAGCAGACCACACTCATAAGGTCATAAATCACGGCACCCTTTCAGGTAAAGTTCATAAGTGATAGGAGTAGAATTAGGCCATTCGGCCCATCAAGTTTACTCCACCATTAGGGATAGATCATGGCTGATCTATCTCTCCTTCCTACCCCATTCTCCTGCCTTCTCCCCGTAATATCTGACACCCGTACTAATCGGGAATCAATCTATTTCTGCCTATCCAAATATTTTCTGCCTAAAAATATCCACTGACTTGGCCTCTACAGCCTTCCGTGGCAAAGGATTCCACAGATTCACCACTCCTTTCAAAAACAATGTCATGTAGCCCGTATAACATCTTCAGGCTGTTTTAACTGTATAACTAGGTCATAACTTCCCATCTGTTTAAGAGACTTGGCTCATGGAGCTGTGCAATTAGTTTAGCCGGTGGGGATCGTTAGATTTTGCTAGCAGCACCTTTTTCAGTTTGATGGCTGTAAAATCTGCTTTTGCATTCAGCAATAAAGTGACTTGGATTTTTTGGTGCGTTTCGGGAAATTTTGTTATGGTATGGCAAGGAGTACAATTCTGACTAGACTTTGACTGGATGTTAAATCCAAAGTCTTAGAGTCATACAGCGTGGAAACTGGTCTTTCGGCCCAACTTGCCCACACCGACCAATGTGTCCCATCTACACTAGTCCCACCTGCCTGCATTTGACCCATATTCCAGAGGACTGTGGAGGCCGGTTCTCTGGATACTTTCAAGAGAGAGCTAGATAGGGCTCTTAAAGATAGCAGAGTCGGGGGATATGTGGATAAGGCAGGAACGGGGTACTGATTGGGGATGATCAGCCATGATCACATTGAATGACGGTGCTGGCTCGAAGGGCCGAATGGCCTACTCCTGCACCTATTGTCTATTGTCTAAACCTGTCCTATCCATTTGCCTGTCTAATGGTTTCCTGAACGTCACGATAGTACCTGCCTCAACTTCCTCCTCCGGCAGCTCGTTCCACACACGCATCACCCTTTGTATAAGAAATAATGTTAGTGGAAGAAAGCAAACTCAATGCTTGCAATTATTTGAGGAGGGCTGATATACAAAAACAGGGATGTAATGCTAAAGCTCCAAGGCACTGGTGAGGCTGCATTTGGTATATTGTGAGCAATTTTGTGCACCATATTTGAGGAAGGATGTGCTGGCTCTGGAGAGGGTCCAGAGAAGATTTACAAGAATGATCCCAGGAATGAGTGGGTTAACCTATGATGAGCGTTTGTCGGCACTGGGCCTGTACTCGCTGGAGATTAGAAGAATGAGCAGGGACCTCATTGAAACCTACCGAATAGTGAAAGGCTTGGATAGAGTGGATGTGGAGAGGATGTTTCCACTAGTGGGAGAGTCTAGAACAAGAGGTCATACCCTCAGAATTAAAGGATGTTCTTTTAGGAAGACGATGAGGAGAAATTTCTTTAGTCAGAGGGTGGTGAATCTGTGGAATTCTTTGCCACAGAAGGCTGTAGAGGCCAAGTCGGTGGATATTTTTAAGGCAGATTTTTTGATTAGTATGGGTGTCAGGATATGGGGAGAAGGCAGGAGAATGGGGTTCAGAGGGAGAGATAGATCAGGTAGACTTGATGGGCCGAATGTCCTAAATCTACTCCTTTCTCTTATTTGTCACCCCTTCTGTGGTGGGTAAAAGGATCTGACTGGTTACCTTTTCTATGTGGTTCATAACTAGATCAGCAGCATAATCGAGGATGAGTCGCACCCTGGCCACTCCCTCTTCTCCGCTCTTCCATCAGGCGAAATGTATAGAAGTGTGAAAACGCACACCTCCAGATTCAGGGACAGTTTCTTCCCAGCTGTTATCAGGCAACTGAGCCATCCTACCACAACCAGAGAGCAATGCTGAACTACTATCAACTACCTCTTTGGTGACCCTCGGACTATCCTTGATCAGACTTTGCTGGCTTCACCTTGCACTAAACATTATTCCCTTCTTCATGTGTACGGCCTGTCCCACTTAGGCGTCATTTGCGCGTCATGTAGGTGGCGCGCGAGGATTTTGAGAATCCCAGAATCCTGGGACGCCGCACGCTACTGTGCGTCACTGCCTACGTCACCACGTCTCACCGCGCATCATGCGCGCGTAAATGCACGCCATGTACGTCGTGACGCGTAAATGATGTCGCGTAAATGACGCGCAAATAACGCCCAAGTGGGGCAGGCCCTTATCTGTACACTGTAAATGGCTCAATTGCAAATATGCATTGTCTTTCTGCTGACTGGTTAGCACGCAACAAAAGCTTTTCACAGTAGCTCAGTACACACGTGAAAATAACCTAAACTAGACTGAATTTTATATACCTCTATCAGGTCTCCCTGCAACCTCCAATGTTCCAGAGAAAACAATCAATGTTGACCCCTCCTTCGAGCTAATACTCTCTAATACAGGCAGCACCCTGGTAAACCCGTGAAATTGGGGCATTGATACGATAGCCGTCAGAACCTTCTTTCCTGGATAGAAAGACCAAATATTACAGGACACATATTGTTTAGTTTAGAGATACAGTGTGGAAACAAGCCCTTCGTCCCACCGAGTCCGTACTGACCAGCGATCCCCGCACATTAATACTACGCTACACGCACAAGGGACAATTTACATTTATACCAAGCCAATTCATTTACAAAGCTGTACGTCTTTGGAGTGTGGGAGGAAGCCGAAGATCTTGGAGAAATCCCATGTGGTCGCGGGGAGAACGTACAAACTCCGTACAGACGGCAGCTGTAGTCGGGATCGAACCCTGATCTCCGGAATCATAAGGTAGCAACTCTGCCACCGTGCCACCTTAGATACTAGGGGGCACATTTTGGTTTGCAGAGGGTGTCTGTGCTTGATTTGAAAGTATATCGGGTGTTATGGGGAGAATGCAGGAGAATGGGGCAGAGAAGGAAAGCTAGATCAGCCATGATTGAATGGCGGAGTAGACTTGATGGGCCGAATGGCCTAATTCTGCTCCAATGTGTTATGAATTTATGACATAATAGCAGAGTTGCTTGCAGTGAGGTTTGAAAAAAAAATGTGTAGGAAGGAACTACAGATGCTGTTTAAAACCAAAGGTAGACACAAAAGTTGTCGTAACTCAGCGGGACAGGCAGCATCTCTGGAGAGAAGGAATGGGTGACGTTTCGGGTCGAGACCCTTCTTCAGACTAGTTAGTGAAAAGGGAAATGAGACATATAAACGATGATGGGGGGGGAGATAAAGGACAATGAATGAAAGATCTGGAAACAAGCCATTGTTAGCTGTTTGTTGGGTGAAAATGAGAAGCTGGTGCGACTTGGGTGGGACAGGGATAGAGAGAGAGAGAGAGAGAGAGGGAATGCTGGGGTTACCTGAAGTTAGAGAAATCAATATACATACCACTGGGCTGTAAGCTGCCCTAGCGAAATATGAGATGCTGTTCCTCCAATTTGCATTTGGTTCGATGGAATACAACTTCCTCAAAGTCTAGAGTTCACTTCAACCTTGCAGCAAGACAGATATCTGCCCCAAGTAGAAAGTTTACACCAAGTCATGGCAAACACGAGATACTTTTTCTAGTTAAGTCAATAACTGCAGAACAAAATGTCAGAGAGTGGTGAATCTGTGGAATTCATTGCCACAGACGGCTGTGGTCAGTGGATATTTTTAGTTCTTAAACAGTGGATGTTATTAGTTCTGTTTGCTTTAGTTAGTTTATTGTCACGCGTACTGTGGTACGGTGGAAAGCTTTTGTTGCTGCTATCCAGAGTCTGCAGAAAGACAATGCATGATTACAATCAAGCTATATACAGTGTACAGATGCATGATAAAGGGAATAATGGGCCTGTCCCACTTGGGCGACTTTTTAGGCGACTGCAGGAGACTATGCAGTCACCACATGGTCGCCACATGTTCGCGGGTGGTGGCCGGGGAGTCGCCTTCATGGTCGTGAGGAGTTCCCGCATTCTGGGAACTAGTCACGGCCTCATTATAGTCGCCGCGACTTTTTCAACCTGTTGAAAAATTAGCGGCGACTAGAATGAAGCCGCTATGGAGAGTAGCGAGAATTCTCGTAGGTGGGTTGCCAGGAGGTCGAAGGTTCTCGTAGGTTGTAGCCGGTGCTGACCGGTGAATTTCATTGGCTCATTGGGGGGAGAAAAAAAGGTAAGCAGTAGTTTTCAGAACCAAGGATAACCGGCCGGTAATGTTAAATGTCCGCCGAGCTTCACAGCCGTGTATCTCTGGCTTCTCAAAAGTTGTCTCCACTCCTTCTCTCCCCCCCCCCTCTTTTAAAGGACTTACCATACACTGTGCTTTAGCCGTCTTAATTACAGCGCCAACCTTCCTGTTCATCGCGGTGTGTGTCTGTATCACCTTGGCTTTGCACCGTGGGAATTTCACTCAGACAGCGCTTCCCCCGCTTGCCCTGTCCCCCGCCTGCTTAATGGGCTGGTGAAGGAAGCGATGTGTTTGTGAGTGTGTTCCATTATGACAGTCGCTGTTCCAGTTGCCAGATTTTCAGGCGACTGCCGGCAACTTGACAGTCACCGGCAGTCGCCTGAAAAATCACGTAAGTGGGACAGGCCCATCATGTTTAGTGATGGGTAAAGCCAGCAAAGTCCGATCAAGGATAGTCCGCAGGTCACCAATGAGGTCTTTTATTGGCAGATTCTTGATTAGGTCATAAGTGATAGGAGCAGAATTAGGCCATTCAGCCCATCAAGTCTACTCTGCCATTCAATCATGGCTGTTCTGTATCTCCTTCCGAACCCCATTCTACTGCCTTCTCCCCATAACCCCTGACACCCGTATTAATCAAGAATCGACCTTATCTCTGTTTGAGGGTGGGGGGGGGGGGGGGGGGGGGGGGGGGGGGGGTTATGGGGAGTAGGCAGGAGAATGGGGTTGGGAGGGAAAGATAGATGAACCACGATTCTGTGGAATTCTCTGCCACAGAAGGTAGTTGAGGCCAGTTCATTGGCTATATTTAAGAGGGAGTTAGATGTGGCCCTTGTGGCTAAAGGGATCAGGGGGTATGGAGAGAAGGCAGGTACAGGGTACTGAGTTGAATGATCAGCCATGATCTTATTGAATGGCGGTGCAGGCTCGAAGGGCCGAATGGCCTACTCCTGCACCTATTTTCTATGTCTATGATTGAGTGGTAGAATTGATTTGATGGGCCGAATGGCCTTCTTGTGCCCCTGTAACTTACGGACATGAATCTGGTGCTGCCTCTCCTGGGGTCGCAATGAGCCCGTCTCTGGCGATGAATCACACAGCAGCTGGGGCGTGGGCAGATATGAAGCCGATATTGCGGTCGTGAAGATTTTATCAACAGCCAGACGAGACCAATTTAAAAGTTGGCTGGATGTTAATTATTTCCCGTGTGGGCTTGAGTAAAGGAAGCTGTATTGTTGTTGTGGATTTTATTTCCAGAGATTGCTAATCTGTGCAAAACATAACCTTGGTGGGCAAAGTGAGCTGTGAGGAGAGGGAACAGCTGCAGTGGGCAAAATGCGCAAGGTTGGTCGGCAAGGTGGTGGGAGATCATCAGGGGCATTGATCGGGTAAATGAACAGCCTATTGGCTTCCTTAGAGAATGGGAATCGACAACCATAAGGTCATAAGTGATAGGAGCAGAATTGGGCCGTTCGGCCCATCAAGTCTACTCTGCCATTCAATCGTGGCTGATCTATCTCTTCCTACTAACCCCATTCTCTTGTCTTCTTCCCATAACCCCCCCAACACCTGTACTAATCAAGAATCTGTCTATCTCTGCCTAAACATATCCATTGATATTTCTGCGGCAAAGAGTTCCACAGATTCGCCACCCTCTGACTAAAGAAATTCATCCTCGTCTCCTTCCCAATGGAATGTCCTTCAATTCTGAGGCTGTGACCTCTACTCCTTGACTCTCCCACTAGTGGAAACAATCTCTCCACATCCACTCTATCCAAGCCTTTCACTATTCGGTAAGTACTAGGGCCAGAGGGCATAGGTTTAAGATGAGGGGGGAAAGATTTAATAGGAACCTGAGGGATAACCTTTTTCACACACAAGGTAGTGGGTGTATGGAATGAGCTGTTGGAGGAGGTGGTTGAGGCAGGTACATTTGAAATGTTTAAGAAACACTTGGACAGGTACAAGGATAGGATGGGTTTAGAGGGATATGGGCCAAATGCAGGCAGGTGGTACTCGTGTAGATGGGGTATGTTGGCCGGTGTGAACAAGTTGAGCCGAAGGGCCTGTTTCCACACTGTATGATCCTGACTCTATCATTAATTAGGGGGAATAGGAGTTTGTGCAGTGTAACTAATTCTGTAACCAGTGCTTTGAGCATTGAAGTGCTGGTTCATGATAGTTCAGGAAATGATCAGCCGTTAAGAATAATAATTCAGGAAGACAAGTAACATGTTGAACATGCAGAATTTAAAAAAACTGCGGATGCTGCTTCACAAAGAACTCAGTGCTGGAGTAACAATGGGTCTTTGGAGAACATGGATAGGTGACATTTTGGGTTGGGGCCCGATAGACTGATTGAGAGGTGGGGGGAGAAGACACTGAGTGAGTCTCTCTTCAAGCTTTCAGTTTGCTTTCCCACCTCTTTACCCCCCCCCCCCCCCCCCCCCCCCCCCCCCATCTCATACGCAAGAAGGATCTCAACACAAAAACATCGCCGATCCATGTTCTGCAGAAGTGCTGCCTGAACTGCTGAGTTACTTCAACACCGTGCCCTTTTTTTTAACGTTGACCTATTGTGTAAAATGGCTGGAGTACAAGTCCTGCCTTTTTGACAGTAAGTCTTTGAACTATTTTCCTTAGAATATACTTGGAGATGATCCATGTAGGTTCGTTCATAAGTAACCTGGGTTTAGGGGAGCTCCTATTAGTTTTCTGTAAAATGCTGGAGTAACTCAGCAGGACAGGCAGCATCTCTGGAGAGAAGGAATGGGTGACGTTTCGGGTCAAGACGTCAGAAGAAGGGTCTCGACCCGAAATGTCACCCATTCCTTTGATCTAGAGATGCTGACTGTCCCGCTGAGTTACTGCAGCGTTTTGTGTCTAACTTTGGTTTAAACCAGCATCTGCAGTTCCTTCCTAGACTAGAGATATGGAAGGGTTTGTGAAAATGAAAGATCAAGGGTTGGCTGAGGGGAAGGTGACAACAAGATATAAAACAGTAAAATTCATCAGGATGACTGTGAAACTAGTCAGAGTACTAGGGTCGGGGAGGAACGGAGGGGGAGAGAGGGGTTATTTGGAGTTGGAGAAGTCAATGTTCATACCGCTGGGTTGTAAGCTGCCCAAGTGAAATGAGGTGCCATTCCTTCAATTTGTGTTGGGCCTCACTCTGACAGTGGAGGAGGCCCAGGACAGAAAGGTCGGAATGGGAAGGGGAGTTAGGATTGAGATGAGGAACATCTTCACACAAGAGTTTGCCATTCTAATGAGGGGAGTGAATGCTGAATCATTGAGTATATTCAAGTGTTAACTTGGTGCCGAGGATTTGGGTGGAACGGTGAACTTGAGGCAACCTGTCCATTTGCTGGCTAGCAGAGCTGGTTTGATGAGCCATGTGCCTTACTACTTGCTATTCAAATTATCATTGTTTCTTTGGGAAATAATATGTACTGTTCCATCTGGCATGACTCGAGTCCCATACTAACATTGACACATGGCTATCTGATTAGGTAGGCCAGTAACTGGTGGTGGATGGAAATATATCCATCCACCACCATATATTTTGATATATTTTGTAGTAAATGCCTACTATGTTCTGTGTGCTGAAGCAAAGCAAGAATTTTATTGTCCTATACAGGGACACATGACAATTTATTTTTATTTATTTATTTATTTATTTATTCCGAACAAGTAAGACATTAAAGACATTAATAGTAACAAAATCAAAATTATCAAACAATTGGACTTTACAATCAATATTTACAAAGCAATGAAAAGAACAAAATCAAAGTTCCAATGTCCAACTCTGTGTCTGTACAAGCTCGAAAAGGAGTGAGAAGAAGAATAACTTATTAAATCTCACCCCTTTTCCCCAACACTTCTACCATATTTAAAAATTAATTAATAATAATAATACTACCCTAGGCAATTTCCCATAATACCTACAGACATATATATACATACAACTATTATGCACATACAAACTTCATATCTGAAGTTCAACAATAGTAAAGCAATAAATAAACATCAACCCCCACTTGTCAACCATCCCCTCCATCCCTGTACCCCTTGAAAATTATTTTTTTATATATCATTTTAAAATGATTCATGTTTGTGCATTTCTTTAATTCCCCGTTCAACTCACTTGAACTTGAACAATCCCCCATCATACTCTGAAAAATTTCATGCTGATATTGGAGATGTTCTCTGAGACCCATCAGTTTGTTTTATGCGTGGGTTGGCATATGACAGCACTGGGCCTCTACTCGCTGGAGTTTGGAAGGTTGAGGGGGGACCTCATTGAAACTTACAGAATAATGAAAGGCATAGATAGAGTGGATGTGGAAAGGATGTTTCCACTGGTGGGAGAGTCTAGGACCAGAGGTCATGGCCTCAGAATTAAAAGGCTGCTCTTTTGGAAAGGAGGTGAGGAGGAACTTCTTTAGTCAGAGGGTAGTTAATCTGTGGAACTCATTGCCACAGAGGGCTATGGAGCCCAAGTCAGTGGATATTTTTAAGGCAGATTCTTGATTAGAACGGGTGTCAAGGGTTATGGGGAGAAGGCAGGAAAATGGGATTAGGAAGCAGAAATCAGCCGTGATTGAATGGTGGAGCAGACTTGTTGGGTCGAATGGCATAATTCTACTCCTGGAACTTGTGAACTTGTGAACAGTGCTAGTGGTGGTTTACTAGGCGGTGTCCTGATCGGGTGCATGACAAAATCATTAAATGGAGAATTTCACTTTTGGTTTCTGTTCAGTTTATTGTCATGTGTACCGGAGGTGGGGCAGTGAAAATGTATGTGCTAACCAGTCATTGGAAAGACAATACATGATTACAATTGATTCAATTCAAGTGGAAATACACTCTGATCATAACCAATAAGACAGACACAAAATGCTGGAGTAACTCAGCGAGTCAGGCAGCATCTCTGGATGAAGGAAGAATGGATGAAGGTGTCTCCATCGGAAACATCACCCATTCCTTCTCTCTGGAAATGCTGCCTGACCCGCTGAGTCACTCCAGGATTTTGTCTATCTTTTGATTATAACGACTTTGGCTGTTTTTACTCGGGTTAGGGCAGCACTGTGGCGCAGCGGTAGAGTTGCTGCCTTGCAGCACCAGAGACCCGGGTTCGACCCCGACTACAGATGTTGTCTGTACGGAGTTTGTACGTTCTCCCCGTGACCTGCGTGGGCTTTTTCCCCCCGATATCTTCAGTTTCCTCCCACACTCCAAAGACTTGCACGTTTGTAGGTTAATTGGCTTGGTACAAGTGTAAATTATCCCTGGTGTGTGTAGGATCGTGTTAGCGTGCGGGTATTATCACAGGGATCGCTGGTCGGTACGAACTCGGTGGGCCGAAGGGCCTGTTTCTGTGCTGTTTCACCAAACTATTCCTGTCCCGTTAGGTGGGTCATAGTGATACAGCATGGAAACAGGCCATTCGGCCCATCTTGCTCACCTGTTACAACATGTTATAGAAAATAGGTGCAGGAGTAGGCCATTCGGCCCTTCGAGCCTGCACCGCCATTCAATATGATCATGGCTGATCATCCAACTCAGTATCCTGTACCTGCCTTCTCTCCATACCCCCTGATCCCTTTAGCCACAAGGGCCACATCTAACTCCCTCTTAAATATAGCCAATGAACTGGCATCAACTACCTTGTCCCAGCTACACTTGTCCCACCTGCCTGCGTTTGGTCCATATCCCTCCAAGTCTGTCCTATCCATGTACCTCTCCAAATGTGTAGAAGTATGTAATCCTTGGGGAGAACCCAACTGTAATTCCAGGCAAACAGCAAGTGGATTCCATGTGTCTGCCAAGTCTTTGCCCAACAGAGGATAGACTATAAATACTGACCCACCCCGCCATGCCTATGTGAGTAAGCTTGTTGCAAGCAAACTCAATTACTTTACTTACCATCTGGTGTAACAACTCGTGTTGCTGCATTGCAGCCCCGGTGACCTAAGTTTAATCCTGTGATGTAAGGGTTAAACAGACTGCGAGCTGAAATCGGGTTATCAGCTAAATTAGCAGCACCCGTATATCGAACCTTGCTTAGGAAAGGATGTAGATGTTTTTCGAAGAATGCTTGGGCTAATTTTAAGAAAGCAGTAGTTCATGGCGAGGTCACTGAGATAAGCTTCGCTTTCCCAGAGACATCGGAGACTAGCTCGGTGTTTACTTTAGAGATACAGCGCAGTAACAGGCCCTTCGGCCCACTGGGTCCGTGCCGACCAGCGATCCCCTCACATTAACACTATCCTACACCCACTATGGACAATTTTTACATTTACCAAACCAATTAACCTACAAACCTGCGCGCCTTTGGAGTGTGGGAGGAAACCGAAGATCTCGGAGAAAACCAATGCAAACCGTACAAACTCCGTACAGACAGCACCCGTAGTCAGGATCGAACCCGGGTCTCCGGCACTGCATTCGCTGTAAGGCATCAACTCTACCGCTGCGCCACCGTGACCGCCCTGTGTCAGATAGGACAGATAACTCGCGCCATTATGGTACCAGGGAAGATGGCTAGCTTGACATATAATCACCTGCTGTTCTTAGTGATCAAATTATTATCTAAATACATGGGAGCATGAGCTTTATCTTCGGGTAGAGAAAGGAGAGCGAGAGAGAGGAAGAGCTCAGACTGTGGTGTGTGCTGGTGCAGACTGGAGACTCGAATATGCAGAGGGGCATAAGAGTTATTTTGTATTGTTTCTTTATTGATAGTTTTGCTGTGTTTTACTTTAATAAATCGTTATTTGTGCTCTTCACCATGTGCTTCCCCCATTCATTGATCCGAATCCTTGAATCCTGCATATATTTCATTACAAATCCTTGCTGTGGGCACTGTCTATTCAGAGTTTGCATGTTTTTTTTACTGTGACCATTCCTCGTCCCCTTAATTTGTGCATTCCTAAAGATAAGTTCATTAGTGATAGGAGCAGAATTAGGCCATTCGGCCCATCAAGTCTACTCCATTCAATCAAACCTGATCTATCTCTCCCACCTAACCCCATTCTCCTGCCTTCTCCCCATAAACCCCTGACACCCAGACTAATCAAGAATCTGCCTATCTCTGCCGTAAAAAAAAATATCCATTGACTTGGCCTCCACAGCCTTTTGTGGGTATGAATTGGTGACGTTTCGGGTTGAGACCCTTCTTCAGGCATCAAGAAAGGTCTCGAGCTGAAACATCACCTATTCCTTTTCTCCAGAGTTGCTGCCTGACCTACGAGTTGCTCCAAGCATTTTGTGTATCTTTGGTGTAAACCAACATCTGCAGTTTCTTCCTACACACTTGGTTAAGCACAAGTATGTTGGAATAGTATACTGAGACTATACAACACTCACCATGGTTTGGTGCCATTTTTCATGATTCATGTCCCAGTTATGTGTCGTTACCGTTGGACTTACTGGAACACAGTGTGTAGGAAGGAACTGGTTTAAACCGAAGATAAGACTCAAAAAGCTGGAGTAACTCAGCGGGGCAGGCAACATCTTTGGATAGAAGGAATGGGTCATCGCAACATAGAAAATAGGTGCTGGAGTAGCCCATTCAGCCCTTCGAGCCAGCACCGCCATTCAATATGATCATGGCTGATCATCCAAAATCAGTACCCCGTTCCTGCTTTCTCCCCATATCCCTTGATTCCATTAGCCCTAAGAGCTAAATCTAACTCTCCCTCTTGCAAACATCCAGTGAAGCAGAGTCTGCCGCAGAATACATATTAGCCAAGTATGTATGCATACAAGGAATTTGCCTTGGTGCTTTGCCCGCAAGTAACAACATGATATACAGATGCTCCCCGATTTACGATCGTTCGACTCGCGATACTTCGACAGCGAGCCGACGTCACGTCCGGCCACGTGATCGCAATGCATTCAAGGCGTTTTCAACTTGCGATATTTTCGATATACAATGGGTTTACCAGAACTTAACCCCAGGGTAGGTTGAGGACCCGCTGTAATGTAGACATTTAAAAATGAAACATTATAATTGAAACATTTGAAGAATGAAATAAAATACTAGAGCAATGGAGGAGTATGCATCACATGCAGGAAAAGGAGATTAGTTTAACTTGGCATCATGTTTGCCACTGACAAGTGGGCTGAAGGGCCTGTTCTTTTTGTACTGTTCTATGAGGAAAGATGAATGAATAAGTTCTTTGGCCAAGTATTCACATACAAGGAATTTGCCTTGGTGCTCCGCCCGCAAGTGACAACATGACATACAGCGGCAGTTAGGAATGACACAAACTCGTGTCAAGGTTATGATCTGATTAAGATTGTCGTGATACAAGTCAAACTCAAATACACTAGATGGGCCAAAAAGGAAGATACAGATTGCAGAATATAGTTCCCAGCAAGGAAGCTCATCACTTCCATACCTTGAAGGTGACTTCAAAGCCATCCCTTCCGGCTACCTTTGGCAAACCGTCTCAAACCTGCAACCACTACTACAAGGTCAGCAGACGTGTGTGGGAATGTTTGAGAACCTACAGCTCTCACGTGAGTCATAAGCAAGTGCTGACTCGGAAATATTTGTTCCTTCACCATTAGACGCATAATGAAATCTGCCTCAAAACCAAACACCATTCATAAAAATATGTGGATGTGCTGGTTTCAAATGAATAGCCTGTTAAATTTAGGGTAAGTGCAGTTTGGTTATACAGGTGCACAACCTTTTATCCGAAAGCCTTGGGACCAGACACTTTTCGTAATTCAGAATTTGTCGGTCTTCGGAATGGAATTTTTTTAGCGTAGATTTTAATGGCTGGCTCAGTGGTAGAGTGCTCGGCTCATATCCGCAAGGTCGCGAGTTTGCGCCTTGATCCCGGCAGTAAACTCGGTCGCGAGTTTGAGTCTTCAATGTAGTTTTTTCTTGCAGAATAAATGTTTGTATGAAATGCAGTGTAGGAGAGGTGTACTGACTGTGTGGGCAGAACTTTGGAAGTGATTGCCCACCAGTCTAAAAAGCCGCTGTGTCTCCCTGTCCCTGGGATAGCAGGGGGCGATCAAACAGCACAATACCCCCCTCCCCCTCCAGAGGAATCCGCTCCCCAATGGGCCGCTACGGCGACAAGTGGCAGTTTGCCCACAGCCGAGCTGCGCCCCCTCATCCGCCACCACAAGAACAAGACGTACCTTGCACACCATCAGCTTCTGCCCCTACGTGTTCCTCTGGAGTTGGAGCGGGGCTGGGCTGGAGTTGCTGCTGGCTGTAGGTCTCTGGGATCTCCGTGCTTGCAGTGGGCCTGGGGGTCGGTGTCCCGATGAGACCCCCCTGGACTGGAGCTGAGACTGGAAACTGTACCGCCCTTGCCCCCTCCCTCTGCAACAGCAAACAACCCCACTCTCCTGCAAGGGCGGTACAGTTCCCGGAGGATGGCAGGTGGCCGGAGACGTCAAGACCAACAGGAACCCGCTCCCCGATGGGCCCCTACGACGCCCCGAGCTGCGCCCCGTCATCCGCAACCCAGGTTCCTCTGTAGTTGGAGCGGGGCTGGGCTGCTGCTGGCTGTGGGTCTCTGGGATCTCCGTGCTTGCAGTGGGCCTGGGGGTCGGTGTCCCGATGAGGGGGCGCAGCTCGGGGAACGGCTTCTGGTGGTCCTGACGTCTCCGGCCAGTTTGCAGTTTTCCTCTGGGGTTGGAACGGGGCTGGGCTGCTGCTGGCGGTGGGTCTCTGGGATCTCCGTGCTTGCAGTGGGCCTGGGGGTCGGTGTCCCGTTGGTCCTGACGACTCCGGTGACTGCCACGGTCCTGCTGCAATCGCCGACTTGAAGACAGTGCAATGCCCCCGCGCCGGTGCAGAGGGGAGGGAAGGGGTCACACACATGGCCGGGAAGCAGAGGGGTGTAGGTGGGGTGAAACTGAAGCGTGCGACAATCTGCTGCTGCTTGCCCCGCTGAGTTAAAAAGTTCCCACGCAAGACTCACGAAACACTGTGTATCGTGAGTCTACCGTGGGAACTTTTTAACTCAGCGGGCAGGCAGCAGCATATTGTCAATTATTAACCCTCCCGCGCAATATACCCTCACCTTCTTTTTATGAATGGGGATTTAGTTCCCCTTTCTTCGAGGACCGACCGGAGGTTCCGCTGTCACCTCTGCGGGCCGCCCTCGGTGAACGTTTTCAAGGACCTTTCTTCAAGGACCGAAAAAATGGCCGCTATTCGGAGGTTTTCGTTATTTGGATCTTCGGATAAAAGGTTGTGCACCTGTAATTGAGAGTTGGATTTGACAATGCCAGCCAGTAATGGCCAGTAGCGTTTGTGAAGTAAAAACACTGCTTGAAGACCGACTGAAAATGCCGGAGTAACTCAGCGGGTCAGACAGCATCTCTGGAGAAAAGGAATAGGTGACATTTCGATTGTTGACACCCTTTTGTCTGAAGAAGGGTCTCGACCCGAAACATCAGCAGAAGAATGGCCTGGACCCGAAACATCACCTATTGCTTCTCTCCAGAGATGCTGCCTGAACCCCTGAGTTACTCCAGCTTTTTATGTCTATCTTCGGTTTAAACCAGCATCTGCAGTTCCTTCCTGCATAAAACGTTCCATTTTCAAATGTGCCATTGATCTGTGTGAGTTTGCCACAAGGTTGATCACTGGGGTTTGGATGAATGTTTGGTAGAAGGGGGGAAACATTTGGAGATAATTTCAATTCTAGGGTTTTGGTTTTAGAAATCCAGTCGTGGAGTAATTACACAAAAGGACAGGGTTGGAGTAAAGACTGAGTTTGAGTAGACCGGATCTCCTCCCAATTGAGGAACTTAATTTCTCGTCTATTCTTGCCTTTTCTCCAAGCACTACCTAGAAAGTTGTGTTGACAAAATGACACGATGCTGGAATAACTCAGCAGGTCAGGCAGCATCTCTGGAGACCAGAGATATGTGCTGTTTCAGCCTTCAGGCCCTTTAGACACCAAAGTTGTGTTCACTGTCTCAAATGGCCTCCCACACAGTTCAGTGCAGTTTAGTTTATTGTCACATGTACCGAGGTACAGCGAAAAGCTTTTTGTTGTGTGCTAACCAGCCGAGGGAAAGACAATACATGATTACAATCGAAGTGTCCAAAGTGTACAGATGCATGATAAATTGAATAACATGAATAATGCATAGTGCAAGATAAAGTCTGAATTCATAGCAAAAGGGCAATGTCCAATGCTGTCAGTCAGTGAAGGTCCTTGTTGTTAGACAGAAAGCTGGAGTAACTCAGTGGGCCAGGCAGCATCTCTGGAGAGAAGGAGTGCGTGACGTTTTGGGGTGAGACCCGAATGGTCTTCTGAAGAAGGGACTCGTCCCGAAATGTCACCCATTCCTTCTCTCCGGGGATGCTGATGTCCCGCTGAATTACTCCAGCATTTTGTGTCTGTCCTCGGTTTAAACTAGCATTTGCAGTTCCTTCCTGCTCATTAAAGCAGGCACCCGTGCCACTCTTGTGGCCCCTGGGCGACATTCAAGTCATTCAACTGTCTGAAGTTTGAGGATGAAGTGTGCAGGAAGGAACTGCAGATGCTGGTTTACACCGAAGATCAAACACAAAATGGTGGAGTAACTCAGCGGGACAGGCAGCATCTCTGGAGAGAAGGAATTTAATAGACTTTATTCAGGTAATAAATATATACAATACGTGAACCGTGCGAAGAATTAATCTGACATTTTCGGAGGCTATACAAATTGTATAGCCTCCGAAAATCTATATACATTTCTCAAATCTAAATACATTTCTCAAATTTGGAATTGGTGGCGTTTTGGGCGGAGACTTCTTCAGACTGAGAGTCGGGGGAGGGGGGGGGGGGGGGGGGGGGGGGGGGGGAGAAAGAAAAGAGACATATGGAAGGGGAAGGTGTGAAAACGGGAGATCAAAGGGGATGAAGTTCAAGGGAGATGTAAACTAGATCATTGTTCGTTTGGGGAAGGTGACAACAAGCATACAAAGAAAAATTTCAAGTAGCTTCAAAAAAACTTCCTCTTCTGGTGCCTATTTCCTTCGTTCCATAGATGCTGCTGCACCCGCTGAGTTTCTCCCGCTGAGGTTGGGCAGGCGAGGATTATGTTACTTGGAGTGCAGGAGGCTGAAGGGTGATCTAATGGAGGTGTATAACCGAGGGGAAATGCACAGACTTTTACTCAGGGTCGGGGCATCAAACTTGCTATCCCTCTCATTCTATCTCTCCCCCATCCTAGTTCCCTGACTAGTTTGACTCTCCACCTGATTACATTTTACTTTGTATGTCTTGCTATCACCTTCCCCATGCTAACAAATGAACTATTCTACGCTTTCTTTGAGCTTCGTCCCCTCTGATCTGTCGTTTCACGCCTTACCCTTCCATCTCTCTCCTTTCCCTCTCCCTCGACTTGAAGGAGGGTCTCGACCTGAAACGTCGCCCATTCCTTCTATCCCGAGATGCTGCCTGTCCCACTGAGTTCCTCCAGCATTTTGTGTCTATCTTTGAAGTTCAAGGGCAATGGGTACCAACGGAAACCAGATTTGCCTTAGTGCCTGCATTAGTAATTTTGTCCTAATTTGGCTGCACAGTCACTTCCTCAAAAAGATATTCCTCATTTTGATTCCACTCACATCTTCATTCTACACACAGACCAAAGTCCGCACTCATGTGACAAATCTCAATTCCATTCATACTTTGATATCAATATGACAAAGTGCTGGAGTAACTCAGCAGCTCATGCAGCACCTCTGGGGACATTGATAGGTGACGTTTGGTGCCAAGATGCCTCTGTCGTTTTGTGTAGACCAGAATCTGCAGTTCCTGGTTTCTACATTTGGATTTCAATATGATCGGTTAGCAACCCACAGGTCCAACTGCCCCCTGTCTGAAAAAACAGTCAAGGGCCTGTCCCACTTAGATGATTTTTTTTTTTGGTCGAATGTCATAGTTGCAGCAGGTCGTTGAAAAACCAGCGACTAGCCACCCCTACGCGATTGATCCCTGGGATGGCGGAACTGTCATATGACGAAAGATTGAAAAGACTAGGCTTGTATTCACTGGAGTTTAGAAGGATGAGGGGGACCTTATAGAAACATATAAAATTATAAAAGGACTGGACAAGCTAGATGCAGGAAAAATGTTCCCAATGTTGGGTGAGTCCAAAACCAGAACCAGGTGGTGTGTGTATGGAACAAGCTGCCAGAGGAGGTAGTTGAGGCTGGGTCCATCCATACATTTAAGAAACATTTAGACAGGTACATGGATAAGACAGGTTGGGAGGGATATGGACCAGACGCAGGCAGATGGGACTAGTTTCGATGGGACATTTTGGCCGGTATGGGCAAGTTGAGCCGAAGGGCCGGTTTCCACACTGTAACTCGATAATGCCAGTGAGTATACGATCTAAGATAGTCCGAGGGTCTCGAATGAGGTAGGTAGTAGTTCAGGAATGGTCTGTGGTTGGTGTTAGGATGGTTCAGTTACATAAGTGCTCAAATGTAGGCACCGTTTTCGCAGTGGAAGCTCCGAGACTGCAGCGGGCGATTGTCGTGTTGGCTGGGACTCCTGTTATCCATGCAGGATAATGCCTATCCGTCCATGCCTATTTCCTTCGTACCATAGATGCTGCTGCACCCGCTGAGTTTCTCCCGCTGAGGTTGGGCAGGCGAGGATTATGTTACTTGGAGTGCAGGAGGCTGAAGGGTGATCTAATGGAGGTGTATAATGCACAGACTTTTACTCAGGGTCGGGGCATCAAAAAGTAGAGAACACGGGTTTAAGGTGAGAGGGAAAGATTTAATAGAAAGCTGAGGAGCAGCTTCTTTACACAGAGGGTAGTAGGCAACGTTGCCTATTTCCTTCGTTCCATAGATGCTGCTGCACCCGCTGAGTTTCTCCAGCATTTGTGTGTGTGGGTGGGAGTAGGGGGGAGGGGGGGGGGGGGGGAGAGAGATAAGGCAGCCTGAAGAAAGGGTAGCCTGTCCATTTCCCTCCGTAGGTGCTGCCTGGCCCGCGGAGTTCCTACAGTCTTAGAAACTGCTTTAGACAAAAAGAGACACAAACTGCTGGAGTAAAATAGCTCAGCAAGTGAGGTACCTGAACACTCAAAATTGAAAAAGAATGAAAATGTGATTATTTCACCTCCCTTCAACTATTTTGTGTTTCAGCATGAGAGGGATTATAACATTAGAAACATTCATCTTGTAGTGATGTGTTAATGAAGAATTGCAGACATCAATCTGATAGTAAAAAATATATTTATTTAACAATGAGGTAAAACAAGCACTGACAATCAAACTGATCAGTTACTCACCGTTCGCAGGAGTTCCCACGGTACCCGCAAGAGTTATTACGGATATCGCACGGATATCGCACTGGCCACTTGTTCATACAATGTTGCAATGCTCAACCACAAGTGTACAAGTCACTCTTGGAGAAATTCAAACTTTCTTGAATTTTCTCCTGAGTGACCAAGTTACACGATTACCTGCCGTTAGCGCCACGGTGATCCACAGTGGTCCACGAATGCCGTACTGTTATCGCACGAGGTTCCCACGATGTTAAACTCTGGTTCACTCTTGCGTCAAGTCGCCCCGTGAAAAAGCCACTTAAGAATAAAGAGGAGGTCATTTAAGACTGAGGTGATAAAAAACTTTTTCACCCAGAGAGTTGTGAATTGATGGAATTCCCTGCCACAGAGGGCAGTGACTTCTTCAAGTCACTGGATGGATTTAAGAGAGAGTTAGATAGAACTCTAGGGACTAGTGGAATCAAGGGATGTGGGGAGAAGGCAGGAATGGGTTATTGATAGGGGACGATCAGGCATGATCACAATGAATGGCAGTGCTGGCTTGAAGGGCCGAATGGCCTCCTCCTCCACCTATTTTCTATGTTTTCTATGACAATGTCTACGACAAGCTACCACCTAGTCGACGTCCAGCTACGGCAACCTACCGACAACAGGCGACCCATTTGGGATGTCCACCTACGACCACACCTACAACAACCGATGACCACACAGGTGACAACCGAAGTCAACCTACGTCCACCCACGACAAGCTACGACCCTGTCGGCGACAACTGAAGACAATTCAGTCGCCGGAACCTGTCGATGGTTGACGTTGGTAGTCGCCAATGGAATTCACCGAAGTCAGCACCGGCGACAACCTACGTCACCTGGCGACAACCTACGATCGCACCTACATCAGGAGAAGACAAGCCACGCTCATTGGCGCCACCCCACTGTTGCCAACTGTCGCCGAAACATTTTGAACGTTGAAAATCCAGCGGCGACCAGACTCTTTGGGCGACTGAGGAGACCACTCATGACCATACAGGCGACACCCCGGCGACAGCCTAGTCGCCTAAAAAAATAGCCTAAGTGGGACAGGCCCTCGAGTCTGCCTCTCACCTTCAAATCTTCCTCACTGCAACACTGCATACCGCCACCAAGCTCCATGCTGGAATGGATATGTAAGGAGACAAATCCATTTAACATTGCAATGTGGGTTTAATTCTGACCGTGAGTAAAGTTTATGCAGTGTGTGGATGCTTTCTGTGCCTGCACGAGTCTCCTTCTGAGTTCTCTGCTTTCTTCCCATAACCTGAAGATGTGCAAGTTTGTAGTTTTGCTACGATAAATTGATCTTTATATTGGAGAGTGGTAGAGTCTGAAAACCATAGCATTAGTGTAGATAGACAATGCTGGTGTGATCTTCAGCCAGAAGAAGGGTCTTGACCCAAAACGTCACCCATTCCTTCTCTCCAGCGATGCTGCCTGTCCCGCTGAGTTACTCTGGCATTTTGTGTCTATCTTCGATTTAAACCAGCATCTGCAGTTCGTTCCTACACATAGGATTAGTGTCGGATTGGTTTGGATGGATGTTAGATGGTTATCCATTTTGGACTCTTTTGATTTCCATAAACTGGAGTATATAAATTTATCTATAGGGTGGCACAGCGGTAGAGCTGCTGCCTTACAGCGCCGGAGACCCGGGTTCGATCCTTGTCTGGACGGAATTTGTGTGTTCTCCCCGCGACCTGCATGTGAAATCCCTTCCCTAATTTCAGTGGAGTCTCCACCACACCCTGCCCCCCTAATGTCCAGCAGCGGAAGGACCCTAGACTGTGGTCCTCTCCCACCGAGCCTTGGCGTTGGCTGCACCGAGCTTCAGTGCGTCCCTCAGCATGTACTCCTGCAGTCTGCAGCGGGCCAGTCGACAACATTCCCTGACGGACATCTCGCTCTGCTGGCAGATCAAGTTTCGAGCCGATCCAAAAAGTGTCTTTCACCGACCGAGTTGGTGACCTTCCAGCAGTACTTGATGTCCGTCTCTGAATGTGTCCCCAGGCATAGTCCGTAAATCAGAAAGTCCCCCGCTACGGAGCTTGTTGGGGATAAACGTTTGATCATCAGTAGAGCCAGGATTTTGCCATAAATGCCATGTGCCTTTTCATGCCTTTTTTGATGATTACTGGAAGATAATGCCTTTTTCACGATTGAGTGCCTAAATCAGCCTTTTTTGCCAGTTTTAACGTAACTTACAAGAAAATTTGCACCACAGAGGTGAAACCCGGCTGTAAGTGGGTGTTAAGTAGTGATTGGGGAAGAGTAGGTGGGGAATGGTCCAGTCTTTTCAAACTGGAGTCAAGCTGTGAGTAGGTGTGAAGTGTTGGTTGGGGTTACCAGGGTTAAGTTTCTGTTTATCGAAACTGCAGTAGAACTCGTTCAGGTCGTTGACAACAACATCAACATTGTTGTGCAGAAAATTAGAGATGAAGTTGCATGCAACAACATATGGATCTTAATAGACGAGATAACTGATGCTGTGGGGAGATTTGTTGCCAATGTGGTCATTGGTACACTGGAGGCAGGTCAACCATCAATGGAGTATTTCTTGACATCGGAAGTATTGGAGAAGTCAAAGGGCTGAACTATCGCTCAGCTGTTTACATCTTCACTTGCTGTACTTTGTACCAAAGATCAAGATAGGCTACTCCTGCGAAATGCAATGGGCTGACGTGTAGTACGCTACGGAGGGGATCCTGGGCATTTTCCCCCGCCCATTTTAGTAACCGGAGTCTACCTGACCCGACCCGACTCGCAGGGTAATCAACATCGCAGGGGAACAGTTTGTGTGTGTGTGTGTGTGATATAGGGTTAGATTCATAATTCTGTCAGTTCATACTTCTGTTAATTCTTGTCAAGAGTAAAATTTGACTCTGGTAATTGTCTTTTTTAATGTTTTTTAAATCATTTCTTTTTAAATGGCTCATAAGCTGTGTTTGAGTTGATTTAGTAGTAACCGGAGTCTACCTGACACGACCCGACTCGCAGGGTAATCAACGTTGCGGGGGAACAGTTTTTCTGTGTGATATAGGGTTAGATTCATAATTCTGTTAGTTCATAATTCTGTTAATTCTTGTTAAAGAATAAAATGTTTATAAACACACATACATGAATGTGATATAAATGTATATAATCATATAACACACACAATTATATTTCTTCTGATTTTTATATCCAATGATGAACTTTATTTCAGACTAGACAAGGGACATTAAATAATAAACATTGTAAACCTCCCCGCAACTTCACACACACTAGGCCCTATCCCACCCCTCAACCCTTCCTCCCCCCCCCCCCCCCCCGGTACTCCCTCGCCTCTCCCCCCCCCCACTACAATGTCTCCCCCATCCTATGCTGTAGTCCCTTAACCCACCAGCCCCCCAACCCCACATCTCTCCCCATGCTCTCCGCACCCCGGCCCCTACCCCACCTCTCTCTCCCAAAGATCTTATAGCGGAGCACCGCTCTGAGATCTTTGCTCTCTCCCTCCCCCGGCCCGGCCCTACCCAACCTTCCTGCGCCACCACTACCCCACTTGCACTACTCCCCTCCTCTCTCCCCGCTCGCTGCCCCGGCCGGCGCACCCCCTCTCCCCGCTACACGGGCCGCGCACCCCCTCTCCCCGCTGCCCCGGGCCGTGCACCCCCTCCCCCCGCCCAAGTCAAAGACTTGTAAAGATACAGGAGCGGAGGCGGAAGCAAAGATCTGATCTTTGGCCGGAAGCAAAGATCTGATCTTTGGCCCGAAGCAAGATGGCGAAGCAAGATGGCGGAACAAGATGGCGGAGGCTGGTTGCTAAAATGGGTCCTATAATCACCCATGAATCTGCCCATGACTGTACTACGTGTTTTACGTGGGAGTAGGCCATCTTGCTCTGCTATAAGATCTTTGCTTTGTACTTAAAATTCCTGGCGATATAGGTGAAGACATACAAGGAAAATGTGAGTGGGTGATTTTAGCTAAGAAAGTTCTTGAAGAAATACAAAACATAGCTAAAGTTCTCAAAGGTAGTTGTAATGCACAAGATATCGACATGAATGTAAAGTTTGTAGCTTGTTTCGGGTATGCACCAGTGACCTCAGCTGGGGTAGAAATAAGTTTTTCACATCTGTAGCATATTCTGACAGACGGCAGAGTTTAACACCAGATAATTTGAGAAAATGGTGGTAGTTATGAGCAACCAGGCAACTTTGGTCATTTAATGTAGTATATAATTATCATTTTTAACCATATTTTGGTGGTGGAAATACATGCCTTTTTCGTGCCTTTTTTGTTATTTTATTATGCCTTTTAGCCTGCCTATTTCAGATATTTTTAGCGCCTAAACATCCTGGCTCTAATCATCAGACATCATACTTCTGAAGGCAGATAAACTCTGGCACAGCTGTGTATTAGGACTTGGATTCTTGAACAACCACCAGTGTTCCATCACATAGCCCACAAGAGGGGAAGGGGGAAAAATATATTACCGTTAATACATATAGTGAAAGGCTTGGATCGAGTGGATGTGGAGAGGATGTTTCCACCAGTGGGAGAGTCTAGGACCAGCGGTCATAGCCTCAGAGGGTGGTGAATCTGTGGAATTATTTGCCACAGTAGGCTGTGGAGGCCATGTCAATGGATATTTTAAAGGCAGAGATAGATAGATTCTTGATTAGTACGGGTGTCGGGGGTTATGGGGAGAAGGCAGGAGAATGGGGTTAGGAGGGAGAGATAGATCAGCCATGATTGAAAGGCGAATTAGGCGATGGGCCGAATGGCTCAATTGTGCTCCTATCACTTATGACCTTATGAATGATCACCAAGCCAATATCGAGCAGCTGACTCAGCCACCCATGACATAGTCATTTAGATGCTAATTAATTTAAATCTTATCCATCACAGCTGGCAGATTCAGAAGGGTGTCGGCCCAAAACGTCACCCATTCCTTCTCTCCAGAAATACTGCCTTTCCCGCTGAGTTACTCCAGCATTTTGTGCCCAAGAGATAGCCAAATTAGATTTGAACAATGGACTTGAGGAGTCTATCAAGTCAGTGGTGCTGTTAGTTCGTGCAGAAATGGGTATCTGCTGAAATCCCTGCACTTTAAATACTTGCTTTGCATCTACTGAAGGGGCTGTCCCACTGTACGAGGTAAGTCAAGAGCTCTCCCAAGTTAAAAAAAAAATCAAACTCGTGGTAAGCACATAGAGCTCGGAGCTCGGGACAACTCTTATTTTATTGTGTTCAATTTATTGTCATTATCTCATAAGAGACAAGGAAATGGATTTTCCTTACAGTCATGTAACATAAAACCAAATAATTTAAATAAATAAATAAATAGAAGCACAAACACAGAGGTCCACGACACAACATAACCCCACAGCGGCACCAAAGTTGAGGAAGGTACCATAGTCCAGCCAACCTCCCCGCCGATCTTCCCAGATGTTCACCCGTGGTCGGGGCCTCCCGAGCACCCGCCACGGGTGGCCTGATGCTCAGGCCCTCTCGCCGGGAACGATGAAACCCCAATGCCGAACCCCAACCATAACGCTAACGGCAGGTACTCGGGAAACGTGGTATGCACGTGAAGACTCGTGAAGAGTTTTCAACATGTTGAAAAATGTCCACGAGAGCCCCGAGTACCTACGAGCGGCTATTACCGTAATTCTCCGAGTTCGAATCGGGGGAAACTCGGGGAGCTCTTGAATTAACTCGTACAGTGGGACAGGCCCTTTTTAGAATTAACCTGTTCTTTTGCCCCAGGTTGTTTAAAGTAGTGTCTCATACCTGGTCCAGGAATAAGCCAATGTCCTGCTGTTTGCCAAAGGCTTGATCTTTGGCATAAGCTCAATGAATGACGAGGTCCTATGCAAACACCACCCACTATCAAAGATCTTATAGCCCTGCTCTAAGATCTTTGCCCACTATGTTTCACATAGACTTTGGTTCCTCCCTGCCTTGTGTCATTCAAATTCCCTTGAAATGAATCCAAGCTATTTGTTTCCCATATAGCAATTGGTTAAATTGCTTTATTGTTATGCAGAAGTCTAGATAGAACCAGGAATGTGAGCTTTAATGGTCTTACAGCTGAGTATTTTAAGGTGAATGAATGAATGAGTTTATTGGCCAAGTATGTGCACTTACAAGGAATTTGCCTTGGTGCTCCGCTTGCAAGTAACAACACGACATACAGTAACAATTAAGAATGACACATAAAGCATCAAAAGATTAAGAGTAAAACATTATAGTTCAAACATGTGAATTAAATAAAATACCAGAGCAAAAGGAGGCTACAGACTATTGGTTATTGAGTAGAGCTACTGGTCGTGGAAAAATAGCTGTTTTTATGTCTGGCTGTGGCAGCTTTGACAGTCCGGAGTCGCCTTCCAGAGGGAAGTGATGCAAAGAGTTTGTGGCCAGGGTGAGAGGAGTCAGAGATGATCTTACCCGCTCACTTCCTGGCCCTTGCAGTGTACAGTTCGTCGATGGGGGGAAGGTGGCAGCCAACAACCTTCTCAGCTGATTGTGCTTGGTGTCAGAGCCAAACCAGGCCATGATGGAGAAGGGGAGGACAGACTCTACGATGGCCGTGTAGAATTGGACCATCATTGGCTGTGGCAGATTTTGCTTCCTCAGCTGCCGCAGGAAGTACATCCTCTGTTGTGCCTTTTTGACTGCGGAGTCGATGGTAGCGTAATGTATGTGGTGATTACTGGTTGGCATGGAATCGGTGGGCCGAAGGGCCTGTTTCCACGTTGAATCTCTAAAGTCACCCCACCTCCCTTTAAAAAAAAAAATGGATTATAGAAACTTAATCTGTGCAGTGACTTCCAACATCTGCTCTAGTATCTTGCTCGCGAATCCCTTTTTCACTTCCTACAGTGCTTCACAACATTTATTTTCAGTGACCAAAAGTGTGCATGAACAATGTGGTCACTATTTTTAAATGCCCATTGGCCCACTCATTTTTGAGCTGTTAATCAGTTCCTCTTTTTTTCTCGCTGTTCTTGTTTTTCATTGTGCTGAGTCAGCCCGATTCATGACTTGAAGACTAGCTCTTGTCTGTTTTCATAGAGTTATACAGTGTGTCCTTCAGCCCAACTTGCCCACACCAGCCACCAGTCCCAGCTACATGAGTCTCACCTGCCTGTGTTTGGTCCATATCCCTCGAAACCTATCCATGTACCTGTTAAACTGTTTCTTAAAGGTTGGGATAGTCCCTGCCTCAACTACTTCCTCTGGCAGCTTGTTCTGAACAACCACCAACCTTTGTGTGAAAAGGGTTACCTCTCAGATTCCTGTTAAATCTTTTCCCCTTCACCTTAAACCTATGTCCTCTGCTCCTCGATTCACCAACTCTGGGCAAGCGACTCTGCGCATCTACCCAATCTATTCACCTCATGATTTTATACACTTCAATAAGATCACCCCTCATCCTCCTGCGTTCCAAGGAAGAGTCCCAGCCTACCCAACCTCTCCCTGTAACTCTAGCCCTGGCAACATCTTTGTAAATCTTCTCTGTACCCTTCCCAGCTGGACACCATCTATCCTGTAACATGGTGCCCAGACCTCCTTACTTCTACACAATGCTCTGACTGATGAAGGCCAATGTGTCAAAAGCCTATTTTCACCACCCTATCTACCTGCGACTCCATCTTGAAGGAACCATGCACCTGCACTCCTAGATCCCTCTGCTCTACAACACTCCCCAGAGCCCTGCCATTCACTGACTACAATGTAGGTCCTGCGTCATCCTGGCGACAACCAGCAACAGCAGCTACGACAGGAGAAGACTAGCTACGTCAAGCCCACAGTCGCTGAAAGGTTTTGAACATTTCAAAATCCAGCGGCGACCAGAAAGACGTTACGACTCTTTAGGCGACTTGAGGAGACTGCTCATGACCATACAGACGTCACCCCATGACCATGTGGCGACAGCCTAGTAGCCGAAGAGATTGCCTAAGTGGGACAAGTGTTCAGTTTTGTTTATTGCCGCGTGTACAGTGAAAAGCTTTTTGTTGTGTGGTAATCAGTTTCCTATTATATCTTTCCCCTCTCACGTTAAACCCATGTCCTCTGGTTCTTGATTTCATAATTCTTGTAAAAGGGAATGGATCTTTCCAAGATGGATATTGATAGCCTTTGAAAAACTTCAAATGAGCTCAACTGAATGCATGGAAACTAGTGTTTAATCATGCACGTTCAGTTTGGTTTATAGTCCCGTATAACATGATACAGTGAAAAGTGTTTTTGTTGCGTGCTAACTAGTCGGCAGAAAGAAAGACATGCATATGCAACAGGATGTGGGGGTGTCACATTTAATGCATCCTCTGTGGTTTGTGTATGAAGGAACTACAGATGTAGATGGTTTAAACCGAAGATAGACACAAAAAGCTGGAGTGACTCGGGGACAGGCAGCATTCTGGAGAGAAGGAATGGGTGACGTTTTGGGTCGAGGGGTCCCGTTTCCCTTATCCCTAACCCGTCTGAAGAAGGGTCTCGATGCTCTGTGTGGTTTGTTGTTTATTGTGCAAGTGTCCCTTTTGAAATGTAGCTCGACTTGTCCAAGTTTCGGTCGAGCACATCTATTTATCGTACTTTCATCAAAACCACACGTCTTACGTTTCCATATCAAAATGTGGTTCTAAACCACAGCTAATTGGACGGACAGCAACACAACGAGAAGACCTGTTGCTTTCGGTGACCTGCGATCAATTCTAACCCATGGTAATCTGTAGAGTTTGCGCGTTCTCCGATTGATTGTTTAGAATTCCAGGTGCGCCACTTTCCTCTTGCAAGGCAAGGCAACTTTATTTATATAGCACATTTCATACACGAGGTAGACTCAAAGTGCTTCACATAAAAACATGTCATACAATAAAATGAAATAATAAAATGAAATAAAATAGAAGAACTAAAAGAAAAGAAAAGCAAAATTAAAAATGCATTATAAAAAGTGCAAAAGTTAAAAGTGCAATGTAGTTAAGATTTAGCTGAAAGCTAAAGTAAACATAAAAGTTTTCAGTCTTATTTTAAAAGTGGTCAAAGTTGAAGCAAGTCTTAAATCTTCAGGAAGTTTATTCCAACTATTTGTTGCATAGTAACTAAATCCTGCTTTCCCATGTTTTGTATTTACTCTGGGAATCACTAACAGATTGGTTTCAGAAGATCTTAGCGGTCTAGAAGGCTTATATAGTGGAAGCATGTCAGTGATATACTTTGGTCCTAAACCATGTAGTGATTTATAGGTGAGCAGCAGGATTTTAAAATCAATTCTCTGACATACAGGGAGCCAATGTAAGGATTTAAGAATTGGTGTAATGTGTTCAAATTTTTTGGTCTTTGTTAGAACTCTAGCAACAGCGTTCTGAACAAGCTGTAGCTGCCTGACAGTTTTTTTCGGAAGACCTGCAAGGAGACCTTTACAATAATCTAGCCTACTAGTAATAAAGGCATGTACAAGTTTTTCTAAGTCTTGAGCTGACATGAGTCCTCTTAATCTTGCTACGTTTTTGAGGTGATAGTAGGCCGATTTTGTTACTGATTTGATGTGACTGTCGAAATTTAAATCTGAATCCATAATAACCCCAAGATTTCTGGCTTTGTTTGAAGTTTTCAGGGACAGAGAGTGAAGGTGTTGGGCTACTTTAAGCCTTTCTTTTTTAGCAGCAAAAACAATTATCTTCGTTTTGTCCTTATTTAGTTGGAGAAAATTTTGGCACATCCAGTCTTTGACTTGCTCAATGCACTGGCACAGCAGATCTATGGGGCGATAGTCATTTGGTGATAGCGCTACATAGATTTGAGTGTCATCGGCATAGCAGTGGTGGTCAATATTATTATTTTGCATGATTTGCCCTAGTGGGAGCATGTAGATGTTGAATAAAGAGGGCCCTAAGATCGAACCTTGCGGGACTCCACACGTCACGTTGGTTGGTTCTGATACAAAGTCGCCAATGGAAACAAAATAGTTCCCATCTTGTAGATATGACCTGAACCAACTTAAGACTGTGCCTGAGAGCCCCACCCATTTTTCCAACCTGTCCAAAAGTATTGAGTGATCAACAGTGTCGAATGCAGCACTGAGGTCTAATAGCATTAATATTGAAACTTTGCCAGAGTCTGTGTTAAGACGGATGTCGTTTACAACTTTAATAAGGGCGGTCTCGGTGTTATGAAGAGGTCGAAATCCTGACTGGAAGTTGTCGTAGCAGCCAGTTGAAGCCAGGAAGTGATTAAGTTGCTGGAGGACAACTTTCTCAATGATTTTACTTATGAAAGATAGGTTTGATATTGGTCTATAGTTGTTAATAATAGAGGCATCTAGGCTCCGCTTTTTTAAAAGAGGTTTAATAACTGCAGTTTTCAAGGCTTTTGGGAAATTGCCTGATTGAAGAGAGCTGTTAACTATTTGCAGTATGTCTATTGCTAGGCAGTCAAAAACATTCTTAAAGAAGTTGGTAGGTAAAGCATCAAGGCAGCAGGTGGATGGCCTTAGTTGTGTCACCGTTTCCACAAGAGTTTTAGAGTCTATGACATTAAAGCATGTCATCATTGCCACGTTACCTTTGCCTAAACAGGGTGGTGATCCAACATTTTTGTTTGAAGCGGTGATATTGATGGCACGTCTGATGCCTTCAATTTTATCTGTATAAAATAATGCAAACTCATTGCATTTCTGCGTGGAATGGAGTTCAGGTGGTATTTGTGTTGGGGGGTTGGTCAGTCTGTCAACAGTTGCAAATAGGGTTTTTGCCTTATTAGAGTTGTTGTTAATGATATTGGAGAAAAATGTTTCTCTAGCACTTTTTAAGTCTAAATTGTAGGCACGGAGGCTCTCTTTATAGATGTCATGGTGAATATAAAGTTTTGTTTTCCGACAGATGCGCTCAGCTTTCCGGCATTCTCTTTTCTGGGCTGTTACGAAAGCAGCTTTTCTCCAGGGTGCCTTTTGCTTACCAGAAATCGTTTTAACCGTAACAGGTGCAATGACATCTATAACTTTCACAATTTTGGAGTTAAAGTTATCTACAAGATTATCAGCAGAACATGGGTTTAGAGGTGGTAACAAGGAGATGACATTTTAAAAGAGTACATTAGAATGTTCATTTATATACCGTTTTTTGACAGTATTTGATTTTGTCTTTGTCGGGAATAAAAGATATATTAAAGAAAACACAGAAGTGGTCAGACAATGAAGGAACAGTCACGAAAATATCAGAAACAATGAGACCCTTTGTGATAATCAAGTCCAGGGTGTGCCCCTTACAATGAGTAGCCTCTTTCACATGTTGAGACAGTTCAAATGTGTCTAAAATAGTAAAACATTATTTTGCACCCTTGTCATTCAAATCATCAGTATGAAAATTAAAATCACCAGTTATAACTAGACAGTCAAAGTCAGTGGAGATGCTAGACGATAATTCTGTAAAATCATCGAAAAAATTAGCATAATATTTAGGAGGCCTGTAAATAATTAATAGGAGAACTCTGGGGGAACATTTCAATACAGCACAAAGGTATTCGAATGATGGAAAATCACCAAGTGACATCTGTTTCCCCTGAAATACATTTTAAAATATAGCAGCAACCCCTCCACCTTGTGAACGACGACGTGAGATTGGCCATGGGTGCATGGTAGAATTTGGGACCAGTTGATGGGAATGTGGTGTATAGTCAGAGAGTCCGTCATACAATGTGGAAACAGGCCCTTCCACACAACTTGCCCCATCTACGCAAGTCCCACCTACCTGCATTTGGCTCATATCCCTCTAAACCTGTCCTATCCATGTACCTATTTCTCAAATGTTGTGATGGTACCTGCCTCAGCTGCCTCCTCCGGCAACTCGTTCCATGAAATGAATGGATTGAAATGAGAGGGTAGACACAAAATGCAGGAGAAACTCAGCGGGTGAGGCATCATCTATGGAGAGAAGGAATAGGCGACGTTTCGGGTTGAGACCCTTCCATGAGAACCGTGTAACCAGTTGCTGCTTGAAATTGTGGGCCATGGGGCACGTGACTCTGATCCCATCAGAGAAGTAGTAGACTTCTGGAACATCTTAAAGGGGACAGGAGGTTTGGGTGGAATTTCAGATCTTGGTCCTTGCCTTATGAAGACACAACCACCGATAGTGGAGTGTTACATTTTGGAAACTACCAGGCTGCCAGTTGGTGGCATGTGAGTATCTTGGCTGTTCCAAGGATGGAGGAGATGTGCAAGGCGATGGAGATTGGGTGGGGGTAGGATGAGTTTTAATTGGTAAAAACAAAGAACTGTACATGCTGGTTTATACCAAAGCTAGACACATAGTGCTGGAGTAAATTAATGGGTCAGGCAGCATCTCTGGAGAAAAAGGATAGGTGATAATTTGGGTTGAGACCCTTCTTCAGACTATTTCGAAGAAGTCTGAAGAAAGGTTCTGACCCAAAACGTCACCTATCCTTTTTCTCCAGAGATGCTACCTGACCTGCAGAGTTACTCCAGCAAGTTGTCTGTCTTTGAGTTTTAATTAGGAATGTCATCAAGTTCACAAATTCAAGAGCGGCAATGAAAAAGACGTACATTGTCTATGGACAGAACAAGAGGTTGATCAATGCTGTGCAGGAAAGTTAGATCTGAAGGTAACCAAGGTTGGACTCAAAATGCTGGAGTAATACAGTGGGTCAGGTAATATCTAGTAAATCTCCTCTGTGCTCTCTATTTTGTTGACATCCTTCCTATAAATTGGCGACCAAAACTGCACACCATACTCCAGAATTGGCCTCACCAATGCCTTGTACAATTTTAACATTACATCCCAACTTCTATCCAGGCTTTTTAAATTATTGGGATGATCCTCAAGCCTTATTTCACTCTTATGTTGGCTATCATTGGGATCTGTGAGCAGTCTTTCTTGGATTTAATTAAAAATATGTTAAAACAGCAAGCAGGTTTTGCTGATTCAGCAGAGCTCTGGAAATCTGCGTGATGCAAGGTCATCGCCGATGACATGCTTTGCTGCTGATCTGTACAGAGAGCGAGGTGATACTGACGGATACAATCGATTACTGCAGGGCTGAAATGGAGCCCTCCCTTGTGTTTTGTCTCTTGCAAATTTATTTTAAATTCAGGCTGATATTTGGGGTTGCTGTGCCATGCATCAGCACCTTGGTGCAGTGAACTAGTGTGACCATCACTCACTCCCTCTTCTCCCCTCTCCCATCATGCAAAAGATACAGAAGTGTGAAAACACACACCTCCAGATTCACGGACAGTTTCTTCCCAGCTGTTATCAGGCAACTGAACCACCCTACCAACAACTGGAGAGCAGTCCTGAACTACTATCTACCTCATTGGAGGCCCTCAGGCTATCTTTAATGGGCTTTATCTTGCACTAAATGTTATTCCCATTACCCTGCATATACTGTCGGTGACTCGATTGTAATCATGTATAGTCTTTCCACTGACTGGCTAACACACAACAAAAGCTTTTCACTGTACCTCGGTACATGTGATACTAAAAGAAACGATAAAACGAATCAATTCTTCAACCACCCTATCAGCCAGGGGTTAGAGTCATAGAGCATGGAAACAGGCACTTCGGCCCGGGGAGACGAAGTTTCCAGTCCGAGCGGTGGCCCCAATCCTAGAGACGGGACTCGACCGGCGAACCCTAGTGGTGGGTGACTCCATTGTCCGAGGAGCGGAGAGGAGATTCTGTGGCGGCAGACGAGATGCGAGGATGATCTGTTGCCTCCCTGGTGCCTGGGTTCAGGATGTCACGAGCCGAATTCAGAACATCCTCGAGAGAGAGAGAAGGTGAACAGCCGGCAGTAGTTGTGCACGTGGGCACAAACGACATCGGGAAGAAGAGGAAGGAGGTTCTCCAACATGAGTTCAGAGAGTTAGGAAGAAGACTGAAATGCCGGACTTCTAGGGTGGTTATCTCTGGATTGCTTCCAGTACCTCGTGCTAGTGAGGACAGGAACAGGGAGATAGGGGATCTGAATGTGTGGCTGAGGGGCTGGTGCAGGGAGCAAGGATTTAGATTTATAGACCACTGGGATCTCTTCTGGGGTAGGGGTGACCTGTACAAAAGGGACTGGTTACACCGTAACTGGAGGGGGACCGACATTCTGGCAGGCAGGTTTGCTAGGGCCACATGTGTGGGTTTAAACTAAATAGTGGGGGGGGAGGGATTGACAAATTTGTTGATTCTGGATTTGTACATATTTTTTCTCATTTACTGACTGTGTTTGGTTCTGGTTGTATACAAGTTGTTCATAAATAAGTGAAATAACATTGTTATGTGCTATTAAAGTTGCCGGAGGTAAACGGGATGAAACAGGTTGGGAATCCCTGCTCTAAAGTCTAAAGGTCTAGTGCATTAAAGGGCGTAGCAAGCTTTACCACTGGAGAGACGTCTGTCTATCACCAGCTTTATCTCTCGTTTCCCTTATCTCTAACCAGTCTGAAGAAAGTATTCGACCCGAAACATCACCCATTCCTTCTCTCCAGAGATGCTGCCTGTCCCGCTGACTTACTCCAGCATTTTATGTCAAATTTTTTATTTTACAGCCATTAACTGGAATAAATATCTCTGCTTGTTTTCAACCCAAATACACTCGACAATTGCTAGCCCACTGCCTGAACCAGTCGAGGCATTGCTGTGATAACTACAAGGATGTTGCAGCTGCCTTCGTGCTAAATCAGTCTGTTCAGTATCTGATGCGCTTCCTGTTTGGTTTTTGTTTGAGCTTCTTTTGAGGTTCATTGGCCAAATCTTAGTTCGACCCAGTGGCACGAACACTACTTATCTCAATGCTGCGTAAATGTTCACAAATAGATCTCCTATTTTCCATTGTTCCCATTGATAGGGGAGTCCAGAACCAGGGGCCACAGTCCAAGAATAAAGGGGAGGCCATTTAACACTGAGATGAGAAAAAACTCTTTCACGTTGGCGCAGCGGTAGTGTTGCTGCCTTACAGTCAGTGCCGGATTTAGATGAAGAGAGGCCCTAGGCTGTTCCACTTGTGAGGCCCCCAATGACCGGACAGCCATGGTGGCCAAATCTCCCACAATTCAAAGCGAGGGAGAAAGTGCCCAGCGCCGACCAGTTGCTGTTGCAGTGCGCATGCGCAGGGCGGCCGATGATGTGCTGGCCGTGGTTGTGCGCATGTGCAAGGCGGCCTGCCGTGCCGGCGGATGAGAAGCGAGCGGAGCCCGGCGGCCCGGACACGGATAGCGGGGGGAGATGGAGAGAGAGAGAGATAGAGAGGGGGGCAGCCCAGAGTTGAACGGTAGGTGTTCTGCCTTGGCCGGAGGCCCCCCTAGACCTCGAGGCCCATCAATTTTTTCGGGGGGCCCCCTAGAAAGTGGGGGCCCTAAGCTATAGCTTGTTTAGCTTATACGTAAATCCGGCACTGCTTACAGTGAATGCAGCGCCGGAGACCAGGGTTCGATCCCGACTATGGGTGCTGTCTGGACTGAGTTTGTACGTTCTCCCCGTGACCTGCGTGGGTTTTCCCCGAGATCTTCGGTTTCTTTGGCTGGTCGGCACGGACTCGGTGGGCCGAAGGGCCTGTTTCTGCGCTGTATCTCTAAACTAAAGTAAACCCAGGGAGTTGTGAAATTGTGGAATTCTTTGGCACAGGTGGCAGTGGAGGCCAATTCATTGGATGAATTTAAAAGGGTTAGATAGAGCTCTAGGGCTAGCGGAATCAAAGGATATGGGGAGAAGGCAGGCACGGGTTACTGATTGTGGATGATCAGCCATGATCACAATGAATGGTGGTGCTGGCTCGAAGGGCCGAATGGCCTCCTCCTCCTACTATTTTATATGTTTTAGTATATGGACCTGGCACATAGCCTTAATATTTATGTCATTCACGGAGGAACAGCACCTCCTATTTTGCTTGGGCAGTTTACAATCCAGCGGTATGAATATTAATTTCTCTAACTTCAAGTAACCCTTGCTTTCCCTCTCTCTCTCTCTCTCTCTCTCTCCATCCCTCCCCCTCCTTAGTCATTGTACTAGTTTCACTGTCGCCCTGTTCAGTTTCATTGTCTTTAACTCGTTTTCACCTAACCCACAGCTAACAATGAACTGTTAATTTTATCACCGTTACTTTTTTGCATATCTTTCATTCATATCTCTCTATATCACCGTCTGTATCTCTCGTTTCCCTCTCCCTTGATTCTTAGTCTGAGTCTGAAGGAGGGTCTCGACCCGATACATCACCCATTCCTACTTTTGAGAGATGCTGCCTGACCTGATGAGTCACTCCAGCTTTTTTGCGTCTATCTTTGGTGTAAACCGCCATCTGCAGTTCCTCGCTACTCATTTACGGTTGTATAGGTGGCACAGCGATTGAGTTGCTGCCTTACAGCGCCAGAGACTCGGGTTCAATCCTGGCTGCGGGTGCTGTCTATACGGAGTTTGTACGTTCTCCCCGTGACCTGCTTGGGTTTTGTCCGAGATCGTAGGTTTCCTCCCATACTGAAATCATACAGGTTGGTAAGTTAATTGGCTTGGTATAAATGTAAATTGTCCCGAGTGAGCGTGGGATAGTGTCAGGGTGTAGGGATTGCTGGTTGGTTCAGACTCGGTGGGCCGAAGGGCCTGTTTCCGCGCTGTATCTCTACAGACAACTAAACTAAAAAAAGTAGTAGTGGCCTTGATATGACCTGCAAAAACTTGTGTTGAAAGTTTGAAGTGAAAGCCAATGCAGAAAATACACTGGAGGTCATCAACCTGAAAAATTAATTATATCTCCCTCCATAGATGCTGCTTGACCTGTTTGGAGTTTAGAAGGATGAGTGGGGGGACCTCTCATTGAAACTTAGTGAATAGTGAAAGCCCTGAATGTGGAGTGTATGTTTCCACTTGTGGAAGAGTCTAGGACCAGAGGCCACAGCCTCAGAATAAAAAGAATAAAAGGAAGTACTTTAGAAAGGAGATGTGTAGACATTTCCTTGGTCAGAGGGTGGTGAATCTGTGGAATTCATTGCCACAAACGTCTGTGGAGGCCAAGTCAATGGATAGTTTTAAGGTGGAGATTTATAGATTCTTGATTAGTAATGCCCCTGTCCCACTTAGGAAACCTGAACGGAAACCTCTGGAGACTTTGCGCCCCACCCAAGGTTTCCGTGCGGTTCCCGGAGGTCTCCCTACCTGCTTCCACTACCTGCAACCTCCGGGAACTGCACGGAAAACTTGGGTGGGGTGCAAAGTCTCCAGAGGTTTCCGTAAGGGTGTCAGCGGATATGGAGCGAAGGCAGGAGAATTGGATTGAGAGGGAAAGATAGATCAGCCATGATTGAATGGCGGAGTGGACATAATGGGCTGCATGGCTTAATTCTACTCCAATCACGTATGTCCTTGTGTCCTGCATTTTCCGCAGGTTACACTGTTGGCTTTGACTATATTTTCCTCAGCTTTTGGCTGTCAAGTGTGTACATTAATATTTCGTCTCCATTGATATGAATTGACTGCTGGCTGCTTTGACTCACCTGAACATGTTCGATCCTCTTCGATGGAACCCCCCCTCACCCTGGCATACTTCTCGTGCATCTCATTTTACTCTCCTTTACGATTCGCAGGTCCTTCAAAAGCTGGGCAAGGCTGATGAGACGAAAGATGAACAATTTGAGCATTGCGTGCAGAACTTCAATCGGCAACTGGTAAGCGGTGGTGAATTAAATTTCAGGTTAATCTTGATGGTGACCCTGAATGATTCTCATTTCCTATGTAATTTTGTGGATGGTCCAAAAATGATTCAATATGATCATTCGGGGATTGTTGCAGTCAGTTTTCTTCTGCAGTGAGTCTCACGCACAGAGCTCTGTTCAGAGATACAGCCCTTCACGATACCCGTTCACACTACATCTGTTATCCTGTTGATTCCGGTTCTTTTACCCACCCAATCTGGGTCAGTAAAGCACTGATTCGCAAACTGTGTAGTCCAAACCCTTTATTCACCTTGGGGCCGATTTCTGATTCACTCACTCGAGCCCTCAACGGCCTGGCGGAGATAGAACAGAGAAGAAAGACGACACGCGCCAACCAACCGATCACCTATTTATACAGTGGCAGGAAAGTACAGCGGGAGGCAACACTTTTAGCCCCATTACAGATACATAATAGTAGCAATGTTACGATATTTTGAGATTTTAAAAATCAAGTCTGTAATTTATCCCATCAGATAAAGCATAAAAAGAAGTTACACCTAATTCACTTTCATATCTTCAGTATTAAAAAAGTTATGGCCATTTTCATACTCGGAAATAAACATCTTCGTTCCCAATTGCTTTTCCATTGACTGAACACAAAAGCTGTGGTCGAGGACAGTCTAAAGCCTATAACTTTATTAAAAATTAAGAGAATTGAAAGAAATTTTCAGTTATAGATTGAAGCATTCTGAAACAAATATGAAACAATCATATTTGGTTCAGAATGCAGGACAGGCAGCATCTCTGGAGAGAAGGAATGGGTGATGTTTCGAATAGAGCGCCTTCTTCGTTCTGAAGGGTCTTGACCTGAAACAACACCCATTCCGTCACTCCAGAGATGCTGCCTGTCCAGCTGAGTTACTCCAGCATTTTGTGTCTGTCTTCAGTGTAAACCCGCATCTGCAGTTCCTTCCTACACAAGTGGTTAATCTATCTTAGATTTAAAACAGCAGTTCCTTCCTACACTATCCCACACACACACACACACACACTAGGGACAATTTACAATTATACCAAAGCCAATTAACCTACAAACCCTGACATGTTTGGAATGTGGGAGCAAACCAACGTAGGTCACAGGGAGGACGACAGATAACCACACACAGTCAGGATGGAACCCGGGTCCCTGGCGCTGTAAGACTGCAACTTTACTGCTCCGCCACCATTGTGGGGAGGACATTGTGAGAATTTGAAGTCTTGTGGATCGGCATCTGGCTATTTGTTTAATGTGCAATTTTACAGAGTGCTATTACAGCAATTAGAAATATTGTAGTTGGACAAATGTACTTTTCGTTTTCTTTCTCATAGACTGAAGGATCTAAACTGCAGAAGGATCTACGGACGTACCTGACTTCTGTGAAAGGTTAGAGCTTTTGTACCCTCCATCCATTTATGAGAATTATTACAGGAAAGAGTGGGTTAACATATGATGAGCATTGGACTGCCCTGGGCCTGTACTCACTGGAGTTTAGGATGGGGGGGGGGGGGGGGGGGAATCTCGTTAAAACATTGAATAGTGAAAGGCCTGGATAGAGTGGATGTGGAGAGGATGTTTCACTAGTGGGAGAGTCTAGGACGAGAGATCATAGCCTCAGAATAAAAGGACGTTCTTTTAGAAAGGAGATGAGGAGGAATTTATTTTGTCAGCCATGATCATGTTGAATGGCGGTGCAGGCTCGAAGGGCCGAATGGCCGCCTCCTGCACCTATTTTCTATGTCAGAGGGTGGTGAATCTGTGGAATTCATTGCCACAGAAGGCTGTGGAGGCCAAGTCAATGGATATATTTAAGGCAGAGTTAGATTCTTGATTAGTGTGGATGTCGGGGGTTATGGAGAGAAGGCAGGCGTATGGGGTTAAAAGGGGAAGATAGATCATCCATGATTGAATGCGGAGAAGACTTGATGGGCCGAATGGCCCAATTCTGCTCTTATCACTTATGAACGTGATGTCCTGCAAAGTATAATCTGAGAAGCTGCCTGGAGTTGATTTTACTGGCTAAGAACATTTAGATAATTTCATTGTGTGAATGTGATATCAAGATCCTTTTTTTTACACAAGACCTTTAGACTTTAGAGATACAGGGTGGAAACACGCCCTTCGTTCCACCGAGTCCACGCTGACCAGTGATCACCCCCTACACTAATCAACACACACTTGGGACAATTTCACAACAGTTTACCAAAGCCAATTAACCTACAAACCTGTGCGTGTTTGGAGTGTGGGAGGAAACCGGAGCATCCGGAGAAAACCCACGCAGGTCACGGGGAGAATGTAGAAACTCAGTACAAACAGCGCCCGTACTCAGGATTGAACCTGGATCTCTGGCGCTGGAAGGCTACAACTCGACAGTTGCAACACCGTGCCGCCCCAATATATACCGATTTTTGTCTGTTTGTCTGTTCATGGTAACTACAAAAGCATGTAGGTTTACAAGGTTAATTCCCGGGATGGCGGGGCTGTCATATGCTGAGAGAATGGAGCGGCTGGGCTTGTGTACTCTGGTGTTAAGAAGGATGAGAGGATATCTTATTGAAACGTATAAGATTATTAAGGGTTTGGACACGCTAGAGGCAGGAAACATGTTCCCGATGTTGGGGGAGTCCAGAACCAGGGGCCACACAGTTTAAGAATAAGGGGTAGGCCATTTAAAACGGAGACGAGGAAATACTTTTTCTCACAGAGAGTTGTGAGTCTGTGGGATTCTCTGCCTCAGAGGGCGGTGGAGGACGGTTCTCTGGATACTTTCAAGAGAGCTAGATGGGGCTCTTAAAGATAGCAGAGTCAGGGGATATGGGGAGAAGGGAGGAACGAGGTACTGATTGGGGATGTTCAACCATGATCACGTTGAATGGCGGTGCTGGCCCGAAGGGCCTAATGGCCTACTCCTGCACCTATTGTCTATTGATGTGGGTTGATTTTTGTTTTTTAAGCTATGCATGAAGCCACCAAGAAGTTGTCTGAATTGCTGGAGGAGATATACGAGCCGGACTGGGTTGGCAAGGAAACAGTGCACACCATCTCAGAGGTCAGTCTTTGAATGCCCCGAATGCTGCTTATTTTTCCGTCCACACATCACTGCTAAAGAGGCAGTTTGCCACGGCTGTATTGCCTTCCATTTTGTAGCAAGTCCAATATTAGTGGAACAATGCATATGAAGAACTTAACTAGCGTGTATTTAAAAAAAAAAAAACAATAATACTGCAAAAAGACAATATCTAATTGCGGATAGACACAAAATGCTGGAGTAGCTCAGCGGGACAGGCACCATCTCTGGGTAGAAAGAATTCCCTTTCCTTCTCTCCAGAGATGCTGCCTGTTACTCTGGCATTTTGTGTCTTATCTTCGGTGTAAGCCAGCATCTGCAGTTCCTTGTGTAAGAAAGAACTGCAGATGCTGGATTAAATCGAAGGAAGACACAAAATGCTGGAGTCACTCAGCGGGACAGGCAGCATCTCTGGAGAGAAGGAATAGGTGACGTTTCGGGTCTGAAGAAGGGTCTCGACCCGAAACGTCACCCATTCCTTCTCTCCAGAGATGCTGCCTGTCTTGCTGAGTGACTCCAGCATTTTGTGTCTACCTGCAGTTCCTTCCTGTGATGTATATGTAAATGCCAGTGCCCCTTTAATATAAAGGGCCGTGCCTCGTGATCGAGAGCAGGTGACCTTGGAGAAGTGTCCGTGGGTGAGGCAGAATAAATCATACTTACAAGATGTCGGACGTGTTTTCCTTCTGCTTGTGCTAGTCACAACAGGGCCTTACGTGGTCTCAAACATTACACTTCCTACACATCTAAGTAAGTAAGTAAGTTTTTATTGGCCAAGTATTCACATACAAGGAATTTGCCTTGGTGCTCCGCCCACAAGCAACAACATGACATCTAGTGACAGTTACGAATGACTCGGAAAACACTAAACATTAATAATAATAAAACATTAATGATAAAACACCATTGATCAAGCATGTGAACCAACAAAATACCAGATCAAAGGGAGGCTACAGATTTTTGGCTGTTGAGTAGAGCAACTACTCGTGGATAAAAGCTGTTTTTATGTCCGGCTGTGGCAGCTTTGACAGTCCGGAGTCGCCTTCCAGAGGGAAGTGATTCAAAGAGTTTGTGGCCAGGGTGAGAGGGGTCAGAGATGATCTTGCCCGCTCGCTTCCTGGCGCGGCCAAGATGGCGGATATTCCGTTTGTGCCTTATGTAGTGTCAATAGACCAAATTATGGCTGACCAGGTGAATGTTGTAATTGATGCACCACCGTGCTGCTTTAACTTGTCATGTAGGTTTGGTCGGACACCAATCTTTGCCTTTACAGATGGGTAATTCAGCCTTCACAATGGCCCTGTGGTGATTATATCATCATTTACTTGATTAGATCTTGACTTGGGTGGTGAATCGGTGGAATTCGTTGTTGCAGAATACTGTGGAGACCAAGTTTAGAGATACAGCGGGGAAACAGGCCCACCTGGACTGCGCCGACCAGCGATCCCCGCACATTAACACTCTCCTACACACACTAGGGACAATTTTTTACATTTACCAGGCCAATTAACCTACATACCTGTATGTGTTTGGAGTGTGGGGGGGGAAACCGAAGATCTCAGAGAAAACCCACGCAGGTCACGGGGAGAACGTACAAACTCTGTACGGACAGCACCCGTATTTAGGATCGAACCTGGGTCTCCGGCGAGGCATTCGCTGCAAGGCTGCAACTCTACGGTTGCGCCACTGTGCCACCCTTAGTCAATGGATTTTTTTTACTGCGAAAGAGTCAGTTTGCAATGGCTGACTTGCCTTCTATTTTGTAGCAAGTCCAATATTAGTGAAACAATACAGATCAAGATCTTGACTGGCTGAGGGAGACCAACCAAACTTATTCCATTCTGACGGTTCCCATTTCCTAGCAAGTCCCGGCCTCATTTTGAAAGACCAAGATCCGACTTGAAGACTTTTTCTAAATTAGTTTCTGCAACCAAGGGTAAATCAATGGGGAAGTAGCACTTTCTAAATAACCATTTTAGGGGATCGTGCCCAGATTTGTCATGTTAGTGCTTTGCAGATAGTGAAGATGGTTTATGAAAGATTGCAGCAGGATCTGGATCGATTGGCCAGGTGGGCAGAGGAATGGTTGATGGAATTTAATTCAGAGAAGTGTAAGGTGTTGCATTTTGGGATGTTGAACAATGGCAGGACCTACACAGTAAATGGGAGGCCACTGGGTAGTGTTGTGGAGCAGAGGGTTCTAGGAGTACATGTGCATGGTCCTTTGAAAGTTGAGTCACAGGTAGATAAGGTGGTCAAAAAGGCTTTTGGCACTTTGGCCTTCATCAGTCAGAGTATTGAGTATAGAAGTTGGGAGGTCATGTTGCAGTTGTATAAGACGTTGGTGAGACTGCATTTACAATATTATATTCAGTTCTGGGCACCATGTTATAGGAAAGATATTGTCAAGCTTGAAAGGGCTCAGAAAAGATTTACGAGGATGTTGCCAGGACTAGTGGGTGTAAGCTATAGGGAGAGGTACCCTCCAAGCTGGTTACCAAGTTCATGGATCTGGGTCTCTGCGCATCCCTCTGCAATTGGATCCTCGACTTCCTCATCCACAGACAACAGTCTGTGTCGGTGGAAAAGTGTCAGCCTCGATAACAATCAGCACGGGAGCACCTCAAGGCTGTATGCTCAGCCACCTGCTGTACTCACTCTATACTCATGACTGTGTAGCTGGACATAGTGCGAACTCCATCATCAAGTTTGCCGAGGACACCACTGTTGTGGGACGTATCACTGATGGGGACGAGTCAGAGTGTAGGAGTGAGATCGACCGATTGACCAAGTGGTGCCAGCACAACAACCTGGTTCTCAACACCAGCAAAACCAAGGAACTGATTGTGGACTTTGGAAGGGGTAGGATAGGGACCCACAATCCCGTTTATATCAACGATGGTGGAAAGGGTCAAGAACTTCAAATTCCTGGGCGTGCATATTTCCGAAGATCTTTCCTGGTCCCAGCACACTGATACATTGATAAAGAAGGCACATCAGAGCCTCTTCTTCCTTTGAAGATTACGGAGAGTCGATACGTCAAGGAGGACTCTCTCGAACTTCTACAGGTGCACAGAAGGGAGCATTCCGACTGGCTGCATCGTGGCTTGGTTCGGCAACTTGAACGTCCAGGAGCGGAAAAGAATGCAGAAAGTTGTTACCACTGCCCAGTGCATCATCGGCTCTGACCTCCCCACCATCGAAGGGATCTATCGCAGTCGCTGCCTCAAAATGGTAGCCTCATCAAAGACCCACACCATCCTGGCCACACACTCATCTCTCCGTTGCCATCGGGAAGAAGGTACAGGAGCTTGAAATCTGGAACATCCAGGTTCAAGAACAGCTTCTTCCCCACAGCCAGCAGGCTAATAAAACACAACATCAAACAAGCTCTGAACAATAACAGTCTATTACTATTGCACTTTATCTGATTATTTATTGTGTACATATATGGTCTATGGTATATAGACACACTTGAATAGGCTGTGTGTCTATCCCATGGAGTGCAGGAGGATGAGGGGAGATCTTGTAAAGGACTAGATTGTGTAGATGCACAGTCTTTTGCCCAGAGTAGGGGAATCGAGGACCAGAGGACACGGGTTCAAGGTGAAGGGGAAAAGATTTAATAGGAATCGGACGGATAACTTTTTCACACTAAGGGTGGTGGATGCATGGAACAAGCTGCCAGGGGAGGTAGTTGAGGCTGGCACTATCCCATCGTTGAAGAAACAGTTATACTGGTACATGGATAGGATAGGTTTGGAGGGATATGGACCAAGCGCAGGCAAGTGAGACTGGTATAGCTGGGACATTTTTGGCCGGTGTGGGGGAGTTGGGCCGATGGCCTGTTTCCACATTGTATCACTCTATGACTTTATTTTTAGTGTATTGCAGGTTTTTCGGAGGTGGGATGGGGGTCAAAACTATTAGCTGTTGGGTGTAATTTTCAAGAGATGATCTTATTATAGTTTAATACTCTTATTTTAATTATATTTTAATATTTCACTTGACGGGATGCAAAGGGGGCATTTCTTCACACTTGCTCTTTTGAGCTAGGGGCAATAGTCTCCATTGGTCAGCTACTTAGATTGGATATGTGGAAAAACACCATTGAGAGAACTGGATCTTTGGAATCCACCACCCCAGGGACAACTTGGGTGAACATATTGAAGATGAGCATATATCAATGGTTGCTAAATGGAGTGGAAACAGATGTTAAATGGCCTTGTGGTTTGATCCTGATATTGACTTTGTCACATCCTATCATTTTGATATTTGATGTTTCTCTTCTGCAATGATCCTCCCTTCCAGAGTGCCGACCTTCTCTGGACCGATTATCATCAGAAGCTGGTGGATCAAGCTCTCCTGACGTTGGACACTTATCTTGGCCAGTTTCCAGATATCAAAGTGAGTCATTCCATTTCTCCTTTTGCTTTAGTCTTTCATTTGCCATTTGCTTTCATCTTTTAAAATGACTAAAATCTCACACAATCCTGACCTCTATATATTTATTTTTACTGTACATTAGTATTTCTTTTGAGGAGCAACTAAAGTTATGGGGAATAAAACTAAGAAAAGATAGACAATGCGAGCCTCCTGTCAAGGACAAGTTGGATTGGGGAAAGAATGGTTGGGGGTTAGCTTATTGTTTCGGGAGGGATGAGCAGAATTTAGTTTTAATTTAGAGATACAGCGCGAAAACGGGCCCTTCGGCCCACCGAGTCTGCACCGACCAGTGAATTATTGGCCAGTCTGCAACTTTACGCGTCCTTTCCATTTAACATGAAGTACACTTACTGACAGACCTGACACCTACTTGTTCCATAGTGATGGCAACTCTTCCTACAAGTCGATATTAATTTCTTCGAATACCTTCTGGTCTTTAAAAAATTCTTCATCTGCCTTTATCACAAAAGTATCAAGAATAGTTGGTATTTTGTTAACAATTGAAACAGTGAAATCGGAGCACTGAACAAGTCTTCACAAGTTATAGGAGTAGAATTAGGCCATTTGGCCCATCGAGTGTGCTCCGCCATTCAAATCATGGCTGACCTCTCCCTTCCTAATCCCATTTTCCTGCCTTCTCCCCATAAGCCTTGATGCCGTTCTAATCCCACGCTCAGCCACGGCGAGAACGTGCAAACTCCGTACAGTCATGCACTGGATCGTGGATCGTACCCATGTCTCTGGCTCTGTGAGGCAGCAGATCTACTGTCCGCCACCGTACCGCCCAAGATGCCAGGGTTTTTGGACAAGAAACCAGAAATGCAGACCAAGGGGAGGAGAGTTTGCCTGCCTTGGATGACCAACAGGATGGGTTTTGGAGGCTGGAGTTCTGTGGGTGTCATTTTTTTACAATTAACGTTACCCATTAGTTATAGAACAGTTTGGAGATGTCATGATGACTCTGTACTGACACAGACCTTCTCTGTTAGCAATCCTGGTTTTATGCTGCAAATAACTTCGGGTCGACAAAATACAGGTCCACCACCAATGTTCTGGCAACTGGTGGTCTGGCCCCTCCATTAAGGTCATAAGGGATAGGAGCGGAATTAGGCCATTCGGCTTGTCAAGTCTACTCCACCATTCAATCGTGGCTGATCTATCTCTCCCTCCGAACCCCATTCTCCTGCCTTCTCCCCATAACCACCGACACCCGTACCAATCAAGAATCTATCTATCTCTCCCTTAAAAGTATCCACTGACTTGGCCTCCAAAGAATTCCACAGATCCACCACCCTCTGACTAAAGACATTTCTCCTCATCTCCTTCCTAAAAGAACGTCCTTTAATTCTGAAGCTGCGACCTCTAGTCCTAAACTCTTCCGTTAATACAGAGGAAAAATACGAGAGCACGCTGAGATCACCCCCCCCCCCCCCTCTCTTCCCCCTCGGAAGTCTCTGTACAGGCAAGCACTCGCAGACGGGATCAAACCCGGGTCCCTGGCGCTGTCAGGCAGCGACTCCACCGCTACGCCACCGTGTGGCCAATCTTGTTTCCTTTCCCAGCAAAACATTTGTCACTGCCCGCTTTCTATTGCAGACCCGCATAGCAAAGCGTGGGAGGAAGCTAGTCGATTACGATAGTGCCAGACATCATTACGAATCTCTCCAAGGTGCAAAGAAGAAAGATGATGGAAAAATCGCCAAGGTATTGTTACTGTACATGAATAATAATAATAATAATAATAATATCTTTTATTGTCATTGCACATAAGCGCAACGAGATTTGGTACGCAGCTTCCATCCGATGTCAAATCCGAACTTAAAATTAACGAATAAAATTTTGATTTAGTTACCCCGAGAACACGGTTTGTAAAAAGAACATTACAACAGTAAAATAGTCAAAACAGTTCAAACAGACTAAAGTGCAGATGTGTCTGTGCGACGTGACCATCCGAGGGAGACAGCCCGTGGGGGTGGGGGGCACTCAGCAGGGCCAGACTGTGTAAAAAAATAAAATTAAAATAAAAGTCAGTTATAATCCAAACTTTTTTGGAAGTGCCATTTTGACAACTCTGCAGTTTTTTTGCTCCCCTTTCAGCAATTTACCCAAGTTTTGAATCTTTTCACGACTGAATCTGATTCTCCCCACCCTTTCAGTGCTGCACCCCAGATTTTTACCTAATTATTTTTAAATAATTATTTCCACCTTTCTGCCAGGTTCTGCTCCCTGTAGCTTTGCAGAAGAAATGTTTTATTTCCATCCCCCCCCCCCCCCCCCTCCACCTTAATTGGCACTGCAGCGCAATGCTTGGTCACCTTGACAATACTGGCAGACTGGTCTCAACAAGTGGTTAACCTCAGACAGACACAAATTGATCGAGTAACTCCGTGGGACAGTCAGCATCTCTGGAGAGAAGGAATGGGTGATGTTTTGGGTCAAGACCCTCCTTCTGGTCGGAAGAAGCTGAAGAAAGGTCATTCCCACACTGATCGTTCTGTCCTGGGCTTCCTCCATTGTCAGAGGGAGGCCCAATGCAAATTGGAGGAACAGCACCTCAAATTTTGCTTGGGCAGCTTACACCCCAGTGGTATGAATATCGACTTCTCTCGCTTCAAGCAACCTTTGCTTTCCCTCCCCCTTCCCAATTCTCAGACCAGTCTGACTTTCCCCCTGATTGCAGACACTAAATGCTGGAGTCACTCAGCGGGACAGGCAGTATCTCTGGAGAGAAGGAATGGGTGACGTTTCGTGTCGAGACCCTTCTTCAGACCGGTCCCCCTGATTACATTTTATCTCTGTTTGCTTTGTTGTCACCTTCCCCTCGCTAACAATAATCTGTTCCTTGATCTTCATCCCCCTTTGATGTCTGGTTTTTACACCACACCCTTCCATATCTCTGTTTCCATCTCCCCTGACTCTCGGTCTGAAGAAGAGTCTCGACACAAAACGTCACCCATTCCTTCTCTCCAGAGACGTTGCCTGTCCCGCTGAGTTACTCCAGCATTTTGTGTCCGTCTTCAGTGTAAACCCGCATCTGCAGTTCCTTCCTACACAAGTGGTTAATCTATTCATTAACTGAGAGTCATGGGCTTGCATTTGGTGTCTGTCAATGTGGTTGTTAGTGTCACAATAGAAGAATTTGCGGGCGGCGCAAAGCTAGAGATGCTATGTTTGGAACATGGGGAATGCCAGATGTTACTGAGCAGTAATTATTTTGGCCCAGCCTTTTAAAAAATAATCCTGAAAGTTACTTGCAGTAAGTTGAGTAAAAGAGGTAGCTCCATTTTAACTTGTGGAGTGGAAATCCTCAACTTGCCTGAAGAGAAGAAAGTCTGAAGGTGCCAGACTTCGCAATGATGGAGAGAGTCATCATTGTACAGGCCTTTCAGCCCAAGCTGTCCATGCTAACCGTGGTGCCTATCTAGGCTTCTCCCACTTGCCTGCATTCTGCCTGTAACCTTCTACGCCTTCCCCATCCATGTATTGTCCAAATGTCATTTAACATTGTAAATGTGTGTGTGTGTGTGTGTGTCTACACCTTTCGCAGCTGCACAACCATCGCACTCAGGAAAAACCTGTCCCTTGGTTGTAGTTTTCGGTTAGTTTAGGGCAGAGGTTCCCAGCCTTTTTCGTCCCGTTTACCCCTGGCAACTTTTAATAGCACATAACAATGTTACTTCACTTATTTGTGAGCAACTAATGATGAACAGATACCGGTAGACCAGAACCAAACACAGTCAGTCAATGAGAAAAAATATGTACAAATGCAGAATCAACAAATTGACCCCAGGTTGTGAACCCTTGATTTAGGGATACCGTGTGGGAACAGGCCCGTCGAGTCTGCACCGACCAGCTGTCCCCGCTTATTAACACACTAGGGACAATTTAAAAAAAACAAAAACATTACACCATGTCATTTAACCTACAAAGCTTTACCTCTTTGGCGTGTGGGAGGAAACCGAAGTTCTCGGGGAAAACACACGTAGGTCATGGGGAGAACGTAAAAGCTCCATGCAGGCAGCACCCGCAGTCAGGATCGAACCCGGGTCCCTGGCGCTGTAAGGCGGCAACTCTACCGCTGCGTCACCGTGCCGCCCCGGGTTCTCCTTTAAATTTCTCCCCTCACATTAAATCTATGTCCTCTCATTTGGGAATTGATTATCCACCTTTCCATGTCCCTCTTTCTTTTGTATACCAGTAAGGATATGCCTGAATATAGGTTTTACATCACATCTACTGAGGGTCAATGAAAAGCTTTGTTTTTTGCATGCAAACCAAACAGACCAGATACACAATAGATACAATCAATTTAAACTCGAGTACAATGGATAGAGCAAAGGAGAGGAGTGGGTGCAGAATATAGTTAGTACATCGGACCCATCTGTGCAGTCATCCCTCAGCCTCCTATTTTACAATGAGAATAATCCCAGGCTATGAAATCGTTCCATCTGAGTAAAGCCCTCTATTCCAGTCAACCTCCTGGTGAATCTCTTCTGCACTCTATTGCTCTCGCTGACTTCCTGTAGTGGGGTGACCTGAACTGTACATGATACTCCGAGTGCTGTCTGACCTGTGTTTTGTATAGCAGGGATGTCCCAATCTCTGTATTCAATGCCTCTGCCTGTGAAGGTAAGCACGCTGAATGCTGCCTTCATGACCCTACCCACTTTCCGTGAGCTGTGAACTCTGACCAAGGTTCGTCTTTCTATCCACACTCTTGATGACCCTGACATTTATTGCCCTGTTGGTAATTTGCGTCATCAAAGTATGCTGCTGGCATGACGTTAAAGTCGGTGGGAAACACTTTTTGCCATGAACTGAACTTGATTCTTCTGAAGGTAGACATAAATGCTGGAGAAATTCAGCGGGTCAGGCAGCATCTATGGAGCGAAGGAATAGGCGACGTTTCGTGTCGAGACCCTTCTTCAGACTGATGTGGGGGGTGGGGGGGGGAAAGAAGAAAGGAAGAGATGGAGACAGGGGGCTGTGGGAGAGCTGGGAAGGGGAGGGGAAAGAGGGAGAAAGCAAGGACAACCTGAAATTGGAGAAGTCAATGTTCATATCGCTGGGGTGTAAACTATGAACATTAACTTTTCCAATTTCAGGTAGTCCTTGCTTTCTCCCTCTTTCCCCTCCCCTTCCCAGCTCTGTGCGGACCAACTGGCGGGAGTTTTTACGGACATTTTCAACCTCTCACTTCTGAGGTCTGAGGTCCCCACCTGCTTTAAAAGGGCATCAATTATACCGGTGCCCAAGAAGAGTAAGGTGACGTGCCTCAATGACTATCGACCAGTGGCATAACGCCGGTGGTGATGAAGTGCTTTGAGAGGTTGAGCAAATCAACTCCTACCTCGACAAAAACCTGGACACACTGCAGTTCGCTTACCGCCACAACAGATCAACGGTGGATGCGATCTCGCTGGCCCTCCACTCCCCACTGGACCACTTGGACATCAAAAACTCATATGTCAGGCTGTTATTCATTGATTACAGCTCGGCATTCAACACAATCATCCCCTCCAAACGGGTTACCAAACTCGCAGAACTGGGTCTCTGCGCATCCCTCTGCAACTGGATCCTCGACTTCCTCATTCACAGACCACAGTCTGTTCGTATTGGTGGAAATGTGTCAGCCTCGATAACAATCAGCACGGGAGCACCTCAAGGCTGCGTGCTCAGCCCCCTGCTGTACTCGCTCTATACCCATGACTGCGTAGCGAACCACAGTGCGAACTCCATCATCAAGTTCGCTGACGACACCACTATTGTGGGGCGTATCACTGATGGGGATGAGTCAGAATATAGAAGAGAGATCGAGCAACTGTCCATATGGTGCCAGCGCAATAACCTGGCCCTCAACACCAGCAAAACCAAGGAACTGATTGTGGACTTTGGAAGGAGTAGGAGGGGGACCCACAGCCCCATTTATATCAACGGGTCGATGGTTGAAAGGGTCAAGAACTTCAAATTCCTGGGCGTGCACATCTCTGAAGATCTTTCCTGGTCCGAGAACACTAACGCAATTATCAAAAAAGCTCATCAGCGCCTCTACTTCCTGAGAAGATTACGGAGAGTCGGATTGTCAAGGAAGACTCTCTCTAACTTCTACAGGTGCACAGTCGAGAGCATACTGACCGGTTGCATCGTGGCTTGGTTCGGCAATTTGAGCGCCCTGGAGAGGAAAAGACTACAAAAAGTAGTAAACACTGCCCAGTCCATCATCGGCTCTGACCTTCCTTCCATCGAGGGGATTTATCGCAGTCGCTGCCTCAAAAAGGCTGGCAGTATCATCAAAGACCCACACCATCCTGGCCACACACTCATCTCCCTGCTACCTTCAGGTAGAAGGTACAGGAGCCTGAAGACTGCAACAACCAGGTTCAGGAATAGCTACTTCCCCACAGCCATCAGGCTATTAAACCTGGCTCGGACAAAACTCTGATTATTAATAACCACTTTCTGTTATTTGCACTTTACCAGTTTATTTATTCATGTGTGTATATATTTATATCATGGTATATGGACACATTTATCTGTTTTGTAGTAAATGCCTACTATTTTCTGTGTGCTTAAGCAAAGCAAGAATTTCATTGTCCTATACAGGGACACATGACAATAAACTCACTTGAACTTGAACTCCTTACTTTCTCCCTCTTTCCCCTCCCCTTCCCACTTTCCCACAGCCCACTACCTCCGCCTCTTCTTCTTCCCCCTTCCCCCCCCCCACCTCACATCAGTCTGAAGAAGGGTCTCGACCCGAAACGTCACCTATTCCTTAGCTCCATAGATGCTGACTCACCCGCTGAGTTTCTCCAGCATTTTTGTCTACCTTCGATTTTTCCAGCATCTGCAGTTCCTTCTTAAACACTGATTCTTCTGAAGATTAGTCCCATTTCAATGTGTTCCTACCACTGAAATAGAATTGAAGATAAACACTAAATGCTGGAGTATTTCATCGGGCGGGACAGGCGGCATCTCCGGAGAGGGGGAATTGGTGTCATTTTGGGTTGAGACCCTTTTTCAAACCGAGCACACTATACTAAATAGAGTTGTTCGTTACCATGTCATGTGCAGCCAGAGTTATGTGGAGAATCTATGATTTTTGAATATTTTTTGTTTTTTCTGTGGAGTTATCCCAGTTCATTTCCTCATTCATTGACAGCAGGAGTCAACATGACTTTGTTTGCAAGTTTCAAACTTGTTATTGTGTAAAACAGTCTTGTGTTCTGTTTATTGGCATTCAAAGTTCCACGTTCTTTGCCTTTTTCTTCCCACCAGCCCTCTTCTATATTCCTCGAGTCAGCTGAGAGCCAGGAGCGCTTCATAGAGTATACAGTGTGGAAACGGGCCCTTCGGCCCAACTTGCCCACACGGGCCACATTAACCCAGCTACACTAGACCCGCCTGCCCCACGTTTGGTCCATACCCCTCCAAACCTGTTTACTTCAGTTAAACTTAATGCAACTTTCGGACACAAACATCTAAAATACTTTACATGTCGCCAGAAATCACTCTGTTCTTGTTGAACTCTGCAAGTCCCTTCGTTCACGGGTCAAGAGAGCAACGTCGGCCATCTTGGATCCTGTTTTTTTTTCCCCAGGACCTGCGTCCCCTGCCTCCATTGTTGTCATTGATAACTTGCTGTGACTAACTGTGTGTGTTTCTGTCTTTCTAACTCTTCCTTGCAGCTGACCTCTTGAATGTGGCTGGGAAATATATCTGGTTTTAACTGCACTTGTTGATTAACATGCGTTGTTTCCCTCCTCGCTGCGCTTCCATTCCACTTAACCCCCCCACCCAACTCGCCTGCCCTTGCTGTAATCTCTGTGTGCTTTTTTTTAATATATTGTCTTCCGCACCCCAGCCTGTCTCGTTGTTCGAGAAAGCTGCGCCACAATGGTGTCAGGGAAAACTGGTGGCACATATCGTCGCACAGTCAAATCTGCTCCGAAACCAGGTGACCACGTTGCTCCATTTGCAGCCTTAGTTGGTGTGGAATGTCTGTGGCTTTTGTTTATAACTATCGATGTGATCGTGCTGTGCTTGTAACTCTGTGAAGTCTCTTGGAACACGTAGGCAGTGTGTGTGTTTTTAATTGTTGCTGTTGGTCGACATTAATTTCCTTCTACGCTTTTCATTTTGTTTCCTTCCTCCTGGGTAAATGGTTTATTGCCGAGGAAATATGGGATCATTGCCTTCAGTTTCTGTCTCTTTTAGATTTAGAGATACAGTGCAGTAAGCAAGAACGCAAAAAGTTGGAGTAACTCAGCGGGACAGGCAGCATCTCTGGAGCGAAGGAAGTGACGTTTCGGTTCGAGACCCTTCTTGAGCAACTTAGACCCCATTCCTTCTCTCCAGAGATGCTGTCTGTCACGCTGAGTTGCTCCAGCTTTTTGTGTCTATCTTTGGTTTAAAACAGCATCTGCAGTTCCTTCATACGCAGTAAGTAAGAATGTTATTGTTCTATCTGGCACATATGACAATAAAACACGCTTGACTTACTACAGGCCCTTCGGCCCACTGAGTTCACGCCGACCAGTGATCCCCGCACATTAACACTATCCTACACGCTCTAAGGGACAATTTAGAACTTTACCAAGCCAATTAGCTTACAAACCTGTACGTGTTTGGAGAGTGGGAGGAAACCAGAGCACCCAGAGAGAACCCACACAGATCACAGGGAGAACATACAAAATGTTGCTATTGAGGGAGTGCAGCGTAGGTTCACCATGTTAATTCCCGGGATTGCGGGACTGTCATATGTTGATAGAATGGAGCGGCTGGGCTTGTATACTCTGGAAATTAAAAGGATGAGAGGGTATCTTATTGAAACATATAAAATTATTAAGGGTTTGGACACGTTAGAGGCAGGAAACATGCTCCCGATGTCGGGGTAGTCCAGAACCAGGGGCCACAGTTTAAGAATAAGGGGTAAGCCATTTAGAACGGAGATGAGGAAAAACTTTTTCCACACAGAGAGTTGTGAGTCTGTGGAATTCTCTGCCTGCGTGGAGGCCGGTTCTCTGGATACTTTCAAGAGAGAGTTAGATAGAGCTCTTAAAGATAGCGGAGTCAGGGGATATGGGGAGAAGGCAGGAAGGGGGTACTGATTGTGGGTGATCAGACAGCCATGATCACATTGAATGGCGGTGCTGGCTTGAGGTGCCGAATGGCCTACTCCAGCACCTATTGTCTATTGGTACAGACAGCACCTGTAGTCGGAGTCGTAATCAAACCCGGGTCTACGGCTCTGTAAGAAAGCAACTCTATTGGTGCGCCACCTTGCCTTTATAACGACTGTCGCTTATAGTGACTTTAGGCTGTGGGCCGGGCAACAAAAATGTGGCTAGAAATCAGTTTTCGTGACCCAAGTCACCAAACTACATGAAATTTTCCACAGATTTAGATGAAATATAATTGAGAAGGAAGTCATAACTTGTCATTGCCGAAAGTTGCACATTAATTAATTAAACTAATTAGAAAATGAGATCGGGAAAGTAAGCTCCATCTAGTGGCCAATGCCCATATTACACGATGGGCAGCCTATTTCTGTGTTACAGTCCATTTAAACTATATATCATTATACCTATATATATTCCAGATAGTAATATAGGTATAATAATATTATTTATCATTATACCATGTATTCAGATAGTATCCTCAGTTTTCCGGAACGCCGCTAGGATGACTAGTACAGCAGAGGATCCGCCTCGGTTCGATCACAATGGCCGCTGTATAGGACGCGGCTTCAATGTTAAATATATAGGCCCCGCGATCGGAGCACCCTTTTCCCGGTAAGTTATCGCAGGCAGCTCCGAGATTAGATGATTAAGACTTATTATTCTACAACAAGCTGGCATTAGTGAAAATATTTAATTTACCTTGTTATTGATACATTTAGTATAGGCCCTCAACTTCATGAATGAGTGAGTGAGTGAAGATGGATGAGTGAGTGAGTGAAGGAATGTAATGAGTGAGTGAATTAATGAATGAAGGAATTGAATGAATGAATGAGGTGAATGTACAGCCTCAAATCTCATTTTTCACATTATATCGGGTGCAATTAAGAGGGTAGTCGAGGCCAGTTCATTGGCTATATTTAAGAGGGAGTTAGATGTGGCCCTTGTGGCTAAGGGGATCAGGGGGTATGGAGAGAAGGCAGGTACGGGATACTGAGTTGGATGATCAGCCATGATCATATTGAATGGTGGTGCAGGCTCGAAGGGCCGAATGGCCTACTCCTGCTCTTAATTTCTATGTTTCTATGTTTCTAATTAAAGTCCATACAAATTAATTTTCATAAATTCAGACTTTAGATCTTACCTTTCAGTTTGAGTCGATTCACAAAGTTTCACAACTTTGTGCTCAGCAGGGACTTATTTTCAAGACTTTCTTCCACTTCTATCCACTTAGCTGCACATTTTTCAGACTTCTTAATGCTTTTCTCACTAAATTCAATTACCCTGCTGCAAGTTTCCACGACAAAGAACCTTCATCGGAATCTCCAGTAAAACAGGCATCATTGTGTGCTAGCCTGAAACAAAGCGCGTGATTGGCCAACTGGCAGACAACTCAATGTTAAATGTGCTTTGATTGGACTAAAAATACCCAAAATCTTTCCGGTTTTTCTCTAATTTAATAAAAATGTGCAAGTCTTGTTCATGACGAGTTTCAGGGGTGATTTATATAATTTTTTTACACTATATGTGAAAATTTCATGTAGTTCTGTGACTTGGGTCACGAAACACTGGAATAAAGCTCCTCGGCCCACAGCCTATTTGAATATTGAGCTGTTCCCACCCTGTTTCCCAAAGGACACCCTGCAATGTCATAGATTCCCACAATGGTATGTATGTAAATCTTTCCCATGGAAGGGAGCAGCTCTGTGTGCTGTTTGGGTACCTGTCCGACCACAGAGCTCTGTACAATGCAAGTTTCAACATTTTGTATTGTTCCACCACTCGCATTATTGGGCTGTTTAAGTCTGGCTCAGTGCTGCTGTCGACCAATAACCAGAAACGTTGAGCACCAGATCGGATAGCTCTTCCTGTTATCTATTTGCTTTTGCGCCATTTTTTCATATGGGTGAACCATATTTAATTGAGGATGAGTTAGGAGGCTGCAGTCTGGCTCTGATCCAGGTCTGGCTTGGAACAGCAAACTACTGTACAGTAGCCTCGAACTGTCCACCTCCTTCTACAGTAATAGGGGGTGATCAGATAATGGCAAGTTTCCACTCTATTTGGAGAGACACGGTGGCGCAGCGGTAGAGTTGTTGCCTCACAGCGCCGAGACCCGGGTTCGATCCTGACTGGTGTGCTTTCTCCCCATGACCCGCGTGGGTTTTCTCCGGGTGACAATAGACAATAGGTGCAGGAGTAGGCCATTCGACCCTTCGAGCCAGCACCACCATTCAATGTGATCTTGGCTGATCATCCCCAATCAGTACCCCGTTCCTGCCGTATACCCCTGACTCCGCTATTTTTTAAGAGCCCTATCTAGCTCTCTCTTGAAAGCATCCAGAGAACCTGCCTCCTCCGCCCACTGAGGCAGAGAATTCCACAGACTCACCACTCTCTGTGAGAAAAAGTGTTTCCTCGTCTCCGTTCTAAATGACTTTCTCCTTATTCTTATAACTGTGACCCATGTTCCTGGACTCCCCCAACATCGGGAACATGTTTCCTGCCTCTAGCGTGTCCAAACCCTTAACAATCTTATATGTTTCAATGAGATTGCCTCTCATCCTTCTAAACTCCAGAGTGTACAAGCCCAGCTGCTCCGTTCTCTCAGCATATGACAGCCTCGCCATCCCGGGAATTAACCTTGTAAACCTACGCTGCACTCCCTCAATAGCAATGCTCGGGTTTCCTCCCACACTCCAGAGACATGCAGGATTGTGCGCTGAATGGGTTTTGGCGACATTGTAAAATTGTCCCAAGCGTGTAGGATAGTGTCAGTGTACGGGGAACGCTAGTTGGTGGGAACTCGGTGGGCCAAAGGGCCTATTTACCCGCTGTATCTCTGGTCTATTCTCGGCATGTTTAATTGTTATGGAAAAGTAATAGGAGAAATGGTCAAAGTTAAACTAAATGGTAGGTACCTTGGAAGCACTGATATGCAGAAGTCCTAGAATGCATGTCTGTAGCAGCTGCCTGAAAGTTGGATCAGGGAGTGAAAAATACATTGATGCCCCTGTCCCACTTAGGAAACCTGAACGGAAACCTCTGGAGACTTTGCGCCCCGCCCAAGGTTTCCGTGCGGTTCCCGGAGGTTGCAGGTGGTTGCCGGAGGTTGCAGGTAGTGGAAGCAGGTAGGGAGACTGACAAAAACCTCCGGGAACCGCACGGAAACCTTGGGTGGGGCGCAAAGTCTCCAGAGGTTTCCGTTCAGGTTTCCTAAGCGGAGGGAGGCTTGCCTGCCTAACCAAGGTACAGTGACGAGCTTATGTTGCATGCCAACCAGTCAGCAGAAAGGCAGTGCATGATTGCAATCGAGCCATTCATCGTGTACAGATGCATGATAAGGGAATAATGTTTAGTGCAAGCTAAAGTCCGATAAAAGATAGTTGGAGGGTCACCAATGAGGGAGATAGTTCAGGACTGCTCTCCAGTTGTGGTAGGATGATTCAGTTGTCTGATAACAGCTGGGAAGAAACTATCTGAATCTGGAGGTGTGTGTTTTCACACTTCTCTACCTTTTGCCTGATGGGAGAGGAGAGAAGAGGGAGTGGCCAGGGCGCGACTCGCTCTTGATTATGCTGCTGGCCTTGCCGAGGCAGCGTGAGGTATAAATGGAGTCAATGGATGGGAGGTCGGTTTGTGTGGGACTAACTGTTTTGCCAAAGAAAACATTTTCCATTATTCTCCCATTGTCCCAACTTTTTTTTTCTGTGGGGTTCTTCTTCTTTCGTGCCCTTATGCTATATAGTGGCTCGTCACTGCTGTAAACATCGTTGCACTATTGTAGTGTTCAGTGCTAGGTTTGCAGTAGTACGTGGATTATCCAGCAATGGGCATTGCAGTAGGTGTTGCATTGTCTGGGTCTGTGAGCCACACACAGGTTGTTGTACCCTGGATGTAGCCCCACTTGTGCATTGTCACCCTTGACCGCACGACCCCGGTTCTATGTCGGCTGAGACATCTCCAGTTCAGCCAACGTTCATCAGCAGTGTTCATCTGTGGGGTTATATGCAGGATTGAGACTGAATCGATCATGCATTCACTCCATGATTTCATGATGGTCATAGATTTTACTTTGGACTTTGGAGACAAAATATGGAAACAGGTCCTTCGGCCCACTGAGTCTGCGTGGACCAGCGAGCACCCCAAACATTGGGGGGGACAATTTACAATGTACAGAAACCAATTAACCTCCAAACCCTGTACGTGTTTGGAATGCGGGAGAAAACCAGAGCACCCGGAGAAAACCTATGCAGTCACAGGGAGGACGTGCAAACTCTGTATAAGCAGTGTCCGTGGCTGGGATCGAACCCGGGTCCCTGGTGCTATAAGGCAATAACTCAGCTCCTGTGCCACTGTGCCACTCTAGATTTTGCCTTGTACCAACCTTGATCGAACAATTGTTCAATGTGGATGTGGAAAGGATATTTCCACTGGTGGGAGAGTCCAGGGCCAGAGGTCATAGCCATTTAATGGGTGTTCTTTTAGAAAGGAGGTGAGAGAAACAGGGCGGTCATGGTGGCGCAGCGGTAGAGTTGCTGCCTTGCAGTGAATGTAGAGCCGGAGACCCGGGTTCGATCCCAACTGCTGGTGCTGTCTGTACGGAGTTTGTATAGGTGGCAGTGTGAACTGTGAGGAGGATGCTATGAGAATGCAGAGTGACTTGGACATGTTGGGTGGGTGGGCAGATGCATGGCAGATGCAGTTTAATATGGATAAATGTGCGGTTACACACTTTGGTAGCAAAAATAGGAAGGCAGAATATTATCTAAATGGCGTCAAGATGGGAAAAAGGGAAGTACAACGGGACCTGGGGGTCCTTGTTCATCAGTCAATGAAAGTAAGCATGCAGGTACAGCAGAAGAAAGCGAATGACATGTTGGACTTCATAACAAGAGGAGTTGAGTATAGGAGCAAAGAGTTCCTTCTGCATTTGTACAGGGCCTTAGTGAGACCACACCTGCAGTTTTCGTATCCAAATTTGAGGAAGGACATTCTTGCTATTGAGTGAGTGCAGCGTTGGTTCACAAGGTTAATTCCCGGGATGGCGGGACTGTCATATGCTGAGAGAATGGAGCGGCTGGGCTTGTATACTCTGGAATTTTGAAGAATGAGAGGGGATCTTATTGAAACATATGAGATTATTAAGGGTTTGGACACGCTAGAGGCAGGAAACATGTTCCCGATGTTGGGGGTGTCCAGAACCAGGGGCCACAGTTTAAGAATAAGGGGTTAAGCCATTTAGCACAGAGATGAGGAAACACTTTTTCACACAGACAATTGTGAGTCTGTGGAATTCTCTGCTTCAGAGGGCGGTGGAGGCAGGTTCTCTGGATACTTTCAAGAGAGAGCTAGATATCGCTCTTAAAGATAGCGGAGTCGGGATATGGGGAGAAGGCAGGAACGGGGTTCTGATTGTGGATGATCAGCCATGATCACATTGAATGGCAGTGCTGGCTCGAAGGGCCTAATGGCCTATTTCCGGCCTGTATCTCTAAACTAAACTAAACTTCTTTAGTCAGAAGGTAGTTAATCTGTGGAACTCATTGTCACAGAGGACTGTGGAGGCCAAGTCAGTGGATAGTTTTAAGGCAGACATAGACAGATTCTTAATTGGAACGGGTGTCAAGGGTTTTGGGGAGAAGGCAGGAAAATGGGATTCGGAGGCAGAGATCAGCCTTGATTGAATGGCGGAGTAGGCTCGATGGGCTGAATGCCCTAATTCTACTCCTATAATATGAACTTGTGAAGACTTGTTCAGTGCTCTGATTTCATTGTTTCAATTGTTAACAAAGCACCAACTATTCTTGACACTTTTGTGTTAAAGGCAGAAGAAGAATTTTTAAAAGCCCAGAAGGTATTTGAGGAAATTAATATCGACTTACAGGAAGAGTTGCCATCACTATGGAACAGGTAGGTGTCAGATCTGTGAGTAAATGTATTTCATGTTCAATGGAAAGGGCGCGTAAAGATGCAGACTGGCCAAGCTACCCTTAAAAGAGTTCAGGGTTAGGCTGCAGATGTTTCAGTTTAGTGATCAGGTCCTTTGGCCCACCGAGTCCGCGCCGACAAGCAATCACACCGCACACTAAAACTATCCTACACAAACTAGGGACAATTTGCAGTTTTTACCAGGCCAATTAGCCTACAAACCTGCATGTCTTTTGAGTGTGGGAGGAAACTGGAGTAACCGGAGAAAATCCATGCAGATCACGGGGAGAACGTACACACTCCGTATAGACAAGCACCCGAAGGCAGGATCGAACCCGGGTCTCTGGCGCTGTAAGGCAGCAACTCTACCACTGCGCCACTGTGCCGCTCGAATCTTGAGCAAAGAACAGTGTTGGAGGTGCTCAGCGGATCAGGCAGCATCTGTGGAGGGAATGGATTCGAGACATTTCAGGTTGTGACCTTTCAGACTGATGGAATCCACCAGCCGGAAAGGCTTTGACCTGAAACATTGACTGTCCAATTCCCTCCACAGTCGCTGCCTGACCAGCCAAAATCCTCTAGCATGTTGTGTGGCTCGGAGTTTGGCTGAACGGGTTACTTTTATCACCTTGTACCATCAATTGGAATATCTTGAAAGTTTATGAACAATGCCTTATTTGGATTATTTTTGGAAATAAAAAATTGATTTGTGAAATATTTCCATTGGTCTTGATGCCTCTGTCCCTGTGAGGATACAGCTTGATCTAACCCTCCCAAAACAATGTGAAGGCTGATCTCAAAACTGGGCCATGTAGGTTTGAGAGGTTAAGTATAAGACCTGGGAGATATAATTTGAAAAAGGCAAAGATCTGATATACAAATTGGGTTCCTCGATCAATAATGGTAACTCTAAGGAGGCTGTGTGTGGGATTGTGAGATGACATCATAGAAACATGCCTATTGTTCAGTAAACGTCATGTATACCTTTGCCATTCTCAAGTATGAGGAAGGACATTCTTGCTATTGAGGGAGTGCAGCGTAGGTTCACCAGGTAATTTCCGGGATGGTGGGACTGACATATGATGAAAGAATGGGTCCACTGGGCTTGTATACACTGGATTTAGGATGAGAGAGGATCTTATAGAAACATGTAAAATTCTTAAGGGATTGGACAGGCTAGATGCAGGAAAAATGTTCCCCATGTTTGGGGGAGTCCAGAACCAGGGGTCATAGGTTTAAGAATAAGGGGTAGGCCATTTAAGACTGAGATGAGGAAAAACTTTTTCACCCAAAGAGTTGTGAATCTGTGGAATTCACTGCCGCAGAAGGCATTGGAGGCCAATTCACTGGATGTTTTCAGGAGGGAGTTAGATTTAGCTCTCAGGGCTAATGGAATCAAGGGATATGGGGGAAAAAAGCAGGAACGGGGTACTGATTTTGGATGATCATCCATGATCATATTGACTGGCGGTGCTGGCTCGAAGGGTCACATGGCCTACTCCTACAACTATGTATATTTCATAATCATAATCATACTTTATTACCCAAGTGTGTTTTGCAACATATGAGGAATTTGATTTGCCTTAGTCATATTAATAAGAAGCAACAGAACACACAAAATACATTTTAACATAAACATCCACCACAGTGACTCCTCCACATTCCTCACTGTGATGGAAGGCAAAAAAAAAAGTTCAATCTCTTCACTTCTTTGTCCTCCAGTGGTCGGGTGCCTCTCACCTTCCGTTGACGGGACAATCTTACTCCCATAGCCGGTGGCGGGCCTCCTCGGTGGGGCGATCAAGCTCCTGCATTGGGGGGGGGGGATGTCAGCTCCCGCGCGCCGGGTCGAGGTTTGTCCAACGTCGTGTGACTTTTGGAGCATCCCGACGTCTGTCTCTTACCCGAGACTGCGAGCTCCTGAGGTTAAAGTCCGCAGGCCGAGGTTGGAGTGTCGGTCCCAGGCAAGGGATCGTGGGCTCCGATGGTAAGTCCACGCCCCGCGGTGGGGCTCAAAGTCAGTCCCGAGCGAGGCCTCCAGTTCCACGATGTTAGGCCGCAGAGCGACCGGAGATACGATCCAGAAAACAATCGCATCTCCGCCAAGGTAAGAGATTGGGGAGAAAAAAAAGTTCCCCCCCCCCCACCCCCCACATAAAGCAAACCAGAGAACATTAACACATACTTTTTAAACACACTAAAAATAACAAAAAAAGATGAAAAGGACAGACAGACTGTTAGCGAGGCTGCCATCGTGCGGCGCCCCCTGGTGGAGTTTCATTCAGATCTTGACTTAACTTCACTGATGCTTTGATTTCCGATGCTTAATTTTCCTAATTTTAGATTTTTTTCCCCCCTTTCACAGTCGCGTTGGTTTCTATGTGAACACATTCCAAAGTATAGCTGGTCTGGAAGAGACGTTTCATAAAGAGATGGGCAAGGTATGAATTATTAACCTGGCTTTGTTTTGTGTTGCCACTGTTCATTGTATTAATGATTTGGATCAGAAAGCCAAGAATCTGATTTTGCCAATGAGACGTGGATTGCAGGCCTTGGTGGACATTGTGACTGGAAGCCTTGTGCAAAATGTACCGGCATATGGATATCGATCTCTTGTCATCACTTCAATTCATAAGTCATAGGAGCAGAGTTGGGCCATCCGGCCCATCAAGTCTAGTCCGCCATTCAATCATGGCTGATCTATCTTTCCCTCTCAACCCTATTCTCCTGCCTTCTCCTGACACCCCTAAGTAAGTAATCAAGAATCTGTCAATCTCTGCTTTAAAAATCCCCAAAGCCGGCCTACACAGCCATCTGTGGCAATGAATTCCACAGATTCATCACCCTCTTAAAGAAATTCCTTTTTACCTCCTTACTAAAAGTACACCCTTTTATCCTGAGGCTGTGCCCTCTGGTCCGAGACTCTTCCACTTGTGGAAACTTCCTCTCCACATCAACTCTATCATTCTTTGTGACCTGTGTCAGACTGTGAAAGGTATGATTAGTATCTAAATTGTGGAAAGCTGAAAGCATGTACATTGTTGCAGTACAATTTAAAGAAAATTACCGAATGACTGCTTCCGACCCGACACCAATGTCATTTCCTATGGTCTATCCAGAAATAGTTTAAAATTCAGAAGGCGGTGAATATTTTCGGCATGTTAAAACGTTGGTTGAGTTCTTCCATTTCGGTGTCTTTACACATATTTACTGAAGGGTGTTGCCATTTGTATAAGAGATGGGTATCAGTATCATGTGATTGAACAAGCTGTTCGTAGGCCTGTTTCGTGGCCGATGTGACAATTCAATACTTTGAGCTGTGTTGATGTGGTTACCTGTCACACTGAAGTGAATGTAGATACAAAATGCTGGAGTAACTCAGCGGGACAGGCAGCATCCCTGGAGAGAAGGAATGGACGACGTTTCGGGTCGAGACCCTTCTTCAGACTGATGTCAGGGTGGGGGGAGGGGGGGGGGGGAGAGACATAAAGATAGAACGTAGGCGGAGACAGTAAGACCAATGGGAGACTGGGACGGGGCAGGGGATGGAGAGAGAGGGAAAGCAAGGGCTATCTGAAGTGAGAGGTCAATGTTCATACCGCTGGGGTGTAAACTACCCAAGCGAAATATGAGGTGCTGTTCTTCCAATTTGCACTAGACCTCACTCTGACAATGGAGGAGGCCCAGGTCAGATTGGGAATGGGAGGGGGAGTTGAAGTGCTGAGCCACCTGGAGATCAGGTAGGTTAAGGCAGACTGAGCGGAGGTGTTCAAACGATCACCGAGCCTTCTTACACACTAAAGTGTGATAAGTGTGCAAAAAATATTTCTCCATTTCCAGCTTCCCTCAATCACCTCTTTGTGAGCTCCTCTCGCGCGCATGTCCCAGTGTAAATCGCACTGCTATGTAACCTAAAGGGTCCACGCTGCTGTTTGATGTCCAGCACAATCCTCGCATCTTATCTAGTCACATCGTCTTTTTCCCGCAACCCTTTCCCAAATGACTTTAGTCTACCTCGAGGGCATCTATAACACTGAATTGGGCGAGGCAGCTGTGGTAGAATTCCATACTCCCCAATGATACTGGATAAAGCTGCTTCAATCCATAATCGATTGATCACTTAAGCATTTATTAAGTTCCTAAGTGATGGGAGCAGAATTTATTCTGCACAATAAATGAAGATCAAACGATCATAGGCTCCTAAGAGATAGGAGCAGAATTAGGCCATTCGGCCCATCAAGTCTACACCGCCATTCAATCTTGGCTGATCTCTCTCTCCCACCTCACCCCATTCTCCTGCCTTCTCCCCAATTGTTATTGCCTATCTCTCTCTCTCTCTCTCTCCCCACCCCTTCCCACATCTTAGTTCTACCAGTTCCACCGTTTGCATCCTTGTTCCCCTCCTGTTATCACATCTTCCCCAGCCAACAATGGACCATTGTGGGCTCAACCCTTCCTGAGATAATCTGCTGCTGGCCCTGATTTGTTCTGCCCCCCCCGGACATACAGTCTGAAGAAGAGTTCTAACCAGATACGTCACCTATCCTTATCTCCAACGATGCCGCCTGACCCGCTGAGTTACTCAAGCATTTTGTCTCTACCTTTTGTAATCATGGGTACCAGTTAAGAGGCACTCTACCCTAATCACTCGAGGCTAATTGTACTTTGTGTTCCTTCACAGCTAAACCAAGGTCTCGGCAATACAATGAATCAATTGGAGCAACAACATGTGAACAAAGCCTTGCCAGTCAAGGGTGCACCCAGGTTGGTTCAGTGCAAGTATATTAATGCAAAGTGTTTCTGAAACTGGGCAATCTCTTGGATTAAACACAAAAAAATGGAATAACTCAGTAGGTCAGGCAGCACCTCTGGTGAAAAGGAATTGGTGACGTTTCGGGTCGAGACCAATCTTCAGACCCGAAACATCAGCTATTCCTGTTGCCTGACCTGCTGGGTTACTCCAGATTTTTGTGTCTATCTTCGGTTTAAAACCAGCATCTGCCGTTCCTTCCTACACAATTTATTGGATTTGTTGATAACTTGGCTCGCTGGTGGCTTTCCTGCGCTGTGGTACTTGAACTGGTTTTCTGCCAACTTTTGGCTTGTGACCCTTGTGGAGAGGAAACTGGCCCTTTGGCCCAGCGATCCCCCGCACACCAGCACTATCCTACACACACCAGGAACAATTTACAATTTTACCAAGCCAATTAGCTTCCAAGCCTGTATGTCTTTGGAGTGTGGGAGGAAACCGGAGCACTCTGAGAAAACCCACGTGGTCGCAGGGAGAACGTACAGACAGCACCTGTAGTCAGGATCAAACCCGGGTCTCTGGCGCTGGGCTATCATGTCACCCCTCTGCTTCCATTGCTTCAAGGAAAACAATCTTGGTTTATACAATCTTTCCTCCACTAAATTCCTCCAGTTCAATGAAGATCTTAGAAACCATAGAAAATAGGTGCAGGAGGAGGCCATTCGGCCCTTCGAGCCAGCACCGCCATTCATTGTGATCATGGCTGATCATCCCCTATCAATAACCCGTGCCTGCCTTCTCCCCATATCCATTGACTCCACTAGCCCCTAGAGCTCAATCTAACTCTCTCTTAAATCCATCCAGTGACTTGGCCTCCACTGCCCTCTGTGACAGGGAATTCCATAAATTCACAACTCTCTGGGTGAAAACGTTTTTTCTCACCTCAGTCTTAAATGACCTCCCCTTTATTCTAAGAAAGTGGCCCCTGGTTCTGGACTCACCCAACATTGGGAACATTTTTCCTGCATCTAGCTTGTCCAGTCCTTTTATAATTTTATATGTTTCTATAAGATCCCCCTCATCCTTGTAAACTCCAGTGAATACAGGCCTAGTCTTTTCAATCTTTCCTCATATGACAGTCCCGCCATCCCAGGGATCAATCTCGTGAACCTACGCTGCACTGCTTCAATCACAAGGATGTCCTTCCTCAAATTAGGAGACCAAAACTGTACACAATACTCCAGATGTGGTCTCACCGGAGCCCGATACAACTGCAGAAGATTCTTGATTCCTTTCATCTGCGTATTCTCACAAACACATCATCAAAACTCTGCATGCTACTCTAGCTCTGGCCTCGAGTGTGCAAGATTGCAACGTACCATCTTCTCTGGTGGCATGTTACTCCCTTTCAGCTCTGAATGGTATGTTGTTTGGTTCTGAATCGTCACTGCAGACTGCCTTTTAAAGATTAATTAAAGTCCAGTGGGATAGAACCTTCCGGAAACTGACTTGTTGTTCTTTCTCTTCCTGTCTACCGATGTTATTTACGGCCATCCTATCTATCTGATCGTTGAGCAGAGGAGACTTCAGTTAGCTTTTGGGAATTCTCTCTGAATCCTGGATGTCTGAAATTAAATTGGCCGCGATGTCGGACCACGCACGGTTCGATGAAAACTTGGGTCGCGAGACGGAACGGGCAGGTTAATGGAAACAAGCTAACTTTGGCTTGGCATCTTAATCATTCAGAGGCGGACATGGTTATTGTCGGTTTCCTTGAAAAAGACCTCGATGACAAGATAGCGCGGCACGGTGGCGCAGTGCAGAGTTGCCGCCTTGCAGCGTCAGAGACCCCGATTTGATCCTCAGTGCGGTTGCTGTCGGTGAGGAGTTTGCATGCTGTCCCTATTGTGACCGCATGGGTTTTCTCCGGGGGGGGGGGGGGGCTTCGGTTTCCTCCCACACGCCAAAGACGCACGGGTTTTGTGGGTTAACTGGCTTTGGTTAAAAACGTATCCATAGTGTAGCAATGTTACAAAATTTTGAGATTGTAAAAATCAAGTCCGCAATTTATCCCACAAGAGAAAGCATAAAAATAAGTTTAATTTTACACCTAATTCACTTTCATATCTTCAGTATTAAAAAAGTTATGGCCATTTTCATACTCGGAAATTAGCATCTTGTTCCCTATTGCTTTTCCATTGACTTAACTCAAAAGCTGTGATCAAGGACAGTCAAAAGCCCATAACTTTCTTAAAAATTAAAAGAACTGAATTAAATTTTCAGTTATTATAGATTGAAGCATTCTGAAACAAATATGAAACAATCTTACTTGGATGTCCTGAAATTAAAGCATATAATTAGTTAGTTACCCAATTGTAGCTAATTCCAAAATTCAATTACTAGATCTAAACATCTATCCATTTCTTAAGGAAAGATTAACATTTTAAAATAGCCTAAGTGTCCAAATAACATTCACACAAGAATTCACACTGTAACATGATTTTTAAATCTCATTGTCATGAATTTATAGGCCAAATGGAAGGAATTTAGTGTTTAATTCCCGTAAATTAATGCTCATTTAAATCATCTTGCGAGTGGGATTTTGTGGAACGCGATAGTTTGGAACGTTGTGGTTTGCGGTGAATTTAAACCGCATATCGGCAGGAAAAATACTGCTGGTTCGTAAGGAGCCTAAATCATCTTTTCGCAACGTAAAGTAATCTTAAGAAGCAAGTTTATATGTAAAATAAACGGCTTACCTTTATTTGTCCCGTACGGGAGATCCGTCCCGTTTTTATTTTACCCCAGCCATTAAATTGTCCAGCGATGTTTAAATAAAAACTTCAGAGAACGGATGTCGGATCGATTTTTCTTCAGCAGCTGAATAGGCTGAGAAAGATTGACTCCGACAAGCAGGAGAAAACGGCATTTTAATCCCGCCCCTCTCTCAAAGGCACCAAAGGGCCAGTGGCACAACTGCAGCGTTGCTGAAAGTAAGTTTTGTAACATACCTACATAGTGCGTAGGATGGCACTGTGGGCACTGGTTGGTTGATCACAGGCAGGTCGGACTAGTGTGGATGGGATTTGGTCAGCATGGGCAAGTTGAGCCGAAGGGCCTGTTTCCATCCTGTATTAATGAATTCAAACGAATGTCCTAGAGGGGAAACTGGATTTGTTCCGATGTGCAGTGTTTGATTTTTACCTTTGCTTGTCCCAACAGCACACCGGTGAAGCACAAAGTTTCCGATGCTTCGCCACCATTGGAAGAGTCTCCACCTGGTAGTCCCACGGTGAAGAGTGACAACCATGTGTCTGCGGCTGCTGTGCCCACGCCGCACGCTCCTCCTCCTCCTGTACCAAGGTCGCCCTCCCAGGTAAGGCAGGTTGGCCCCTGGATACGGGATAGCATCCCTCTGCCCTCTCACCCTGACTTTTTGTCTTGCAGGAAGAATGCAGTTATTTCTCCTTCACTTCCTCGTGTTAACTTCTGTACACGTGTCTGGTGCTTGACAATAGGTGCATGGATAGGCCATTCGGCCCTTCGAGCCAGCACCGCCATTCAATGTGATCATGGCTGATCATCCCTAATCAGTGCTCCGTTCCTGCCTTCTCCCCATATCCTCTGATTCCGCTATCTTTGAGAGCCCTATCTAGCTCTCTCTTGAAAGTATCCAGAGAACTGGCCCCCACCGCCTTCTGAGGCAGAGAATTCCACACACACAACTGAAGTAGTATTTCCTTGTCTCTGTTTTAAATGGCTTACCCCTTATTCTTAAACGGTGGCCCCTGGTTCTGGACTCCCCCAACATCGGGAACATGTTTCCTGCCTCTAGCGTGTCCAAATCTTTAATAATCTTATATGTTTCAATAAGATACCCTCTCATCCCTCTAAACTCCAGAGTGTACAAGCCCAGCCGCTCCATTGTCTCAGCATATCACAGGTCCCACCATCCTGGGATATAACCTTGTAAACGTACGATGCACTCCCTAAATAGCAAGAATGTTCTTCCTCAAATTAGGGGACCCAAACTGTACACAATACTCCAGGTGTGGGCTCACTAGGGCCCTTTGCAACAGCCCTGGAAATCTGAGGTAAACTGGTTTACCCTCCGAGCCCCAGATATAAATATCAGCAACCCTCGCGGCTCCTTCGGCCTTTGTCCCCATTCCAAGGTTAACACAAGTTCATCCACAACCTCTCTTGGTTTCTGAAAACCTGACCATTTTCTAAGCATTTGCCGCCCCTCTGAACTAAGGTTTGGGTACTGAGTATGATTTGCCTCCACTCATAAGTACTAGGAGTACCTCAGCAGCGGCAGTGGTGAAGCCTCGTGGCGGTGGCGATGTCTCGCGGGTTGACCCGTGGTCGATGAGATTCAGACACTGTGAGGGGGAGGGGAAGAACCACGGAGGACTTGGCGTGGGAGGACAGCCATGAGGGTGGAGGGGAAGGACAATGGACAATGGGGGGGGGGGGGGGGGTGGTTGGGGGGCAAAGGACAATGGAGACCCGGGGTGGGAGGAAACCAGAGATCCCGGAGAAAACCCACGCGGGTCACGGGGAGAACGTACAAACTCCGTACAGAGAAACACCCGTAGTCGGGATCGAACCCTGGTCCTGCTTCCGTGAGGCAGCAGCTGTATCGCTGCGCCACCGTGCCGCCCTACTGCGAGTAAATATAGAACATTAGGAAGGGGAGGCTCAACTATTTTGGGAAGTAGGCTTTTACATTTTTTTGGGGGAGAAATGGCTCTCCTCTGACTTGGGTGAAAAAATGGTTTGTGGACCGACCTCGGAGTGAATCCGTGTAGGTAACTGGACTGCCAGTATTGCATTGTTCTGTTGTGGGTGTGATTCTGCCCCTCCTGTGGTGATTCATCGGTCGGCCTTGTGCTACAGGCAGGTGCAATGCACCATCTCTCACTGGGTGATTATATATGTTGGGCGTGTTATTGCATGGCTGCCAGCAGCTTGCTATTCCCAATAAATCAAATGGACTCGATGTTTAATGTAATGGACAGCAGATAGCAAAATGTGTCTGTCTGGAATGCTGCTGTTTTAATTGAATGTTTAATTTAGAGATATAGCGGGGAAACGGGCCCTTCGCCCCCACCGAGTCCGCGCCGACCAGCGATCCCCTCGCGTTAACACTATCCGACACACGCACTAGGATCAATTTACATTTATACCAAGCCAATTAGCCTACAAACCTGTATGTCTTTTCACACAGTTGTGAGCCCCTGGAATTCTCTGCCTCATAGGGCGGTGGAGGCCGGTTCTCTGGATACTATTAAGAGAGAGCTAGATAGGGCTCTTAAAGATAGCAGTCAGGGGATATGGGGAGAAGGCAGGAACGGGGTACTGATTGGGGATGATCAGCCATGATCACATTGAATGACGGTGCTGGGTCGAAGGGCCGAATGGTCTACTACTGCACCTATTGTCTATTGGCTATTATCTATTGTCTTTGGAGTGTGGGAGGAAAGCAAAGGCTTCGGGGAGGGGGAGGAGAACGTACAAACTCCGTACAGACAGGACCCGTAGTCGGGACCGAACCCGGATCTCTGAAGTTGGGCAGAGCAGTGGACTTGGTTGGTGTTTGATAATGGGTAATCTTGGGTAATAGATCGCTAAAGGGGCTGTCCCACTGTACGAGCTAATTCTCCCGAGTTTCCCCTGAATTCGAACTCGGAGAATTACAGTAATAGCCGCTCGTAGGTACTCGGGGCTCTCGTTGACATTTTTCAACATGTTGAAAAATCTTCACGAGCTTACCGCGTTTCCCGAGTACCTGCCGTTAGCGCTACGAGACGTCCCGAGCTCCAACGTGCCCGCTACGTACATTCTACGTACTTACCACGAGTTTGATTTTTTTTTTTAAAACTTGGGAGAGCTCTTGAATTACCTCGTACGGTGGGACAGGCCCTTAACTTTAATCAAATAAAACAATCCAAACAGCTTGGTTCATTTTTAACATTGCTAGACAAAGACTCCTAGGGTGGGATTAAAGGCCATAGAATTATTATTATCAAGGTTAGTGTATTATGATTATAGTTCATTCCCTGTGACGGGAGGTCGTGTCCCGTTGTAACTATTTTCGTGGTTTCTTTTAAGTTGTCTGTCTTGAGTGTGCCTTTAGTTTAGAGATACAGCGCAGAAACAGGCCCTTCAGCCCACCGAGTCCACACCGACCAGTGATCCCCGCACACATACACTATCCTACACACACTAGGGACAATTTACACTTGTCCCAAGCCGATTAAACTACAAACCTGTTAATTTTTGATGTGTGGAAGGAAACCGAAGATCTCTGCAAAAATTCACGGGGGGATCGTACAAACTCCGTACTGACAGCCACCGTGGTCAGGATCGAACCCTGGTCTACCGGCGCTGTAAAGCAGCAACTCTACCGTTGCGCCGCTTATTGGTCTGGTTTGGGTTTTGTGGTGGGATGATAAGCTGCCAATCATCACATTAGAAACATAGAAACATAGAAAATAGGTGCAGGAGTAGGCCATTCGGCCCTTCGAGCCTGCACCGCCATTCAATATGATCATTGCTGATCATCCAACTCAGTATCCTGTACCTGCCTTCTCTCTATACCCGCTGATCCCTTTAGCCACAAGGGCCACGTCTAACTCCCTCTTAAATATAGCCAATTAACTTGCCTCAACTACCTTCTGTGGCAGAGAACTCCACAGATTCACCACTCTCTGTGTGAAAAATGTTTTTCTCATCTCGGTCCTAAAAGACTTCCCCCTTATCCTTAAACTGTGACCCCTTGTTCTGGACCTCCCCAACATCGGGAACAATCTTCCTGCATCTAGCCTGTCCAACCCCTTAAGAATTTTGTAAGTTTCTATAAGATCCCCCCTCAATCTTCTAAATTCTAGCGAGTACAAGCCGAGTCTATCCAGTCTTTCTTCATATGAAAGTCCTGCCATCCCAGGAATCAGTCTGGTGAACCTTCTCTGTACTCCCTCTATGGCAAGAATGTCTTTCCTCAGATTAGGAGACAATACTCCAGGTGTGGTCTCACCAAGGCCCTGTACACCTGCAGTAGAACCTCCCTGCTCCTATACTCAAATCCTTTTGCTATGAATGCTAACATACCACTCGCTTTCTTCACTGCCTGCTGCACCTGCATGCCTACTTTCAATGACTGGTGTACCATGACACCCAGGTCTCGTTGCATCAGTTGGAGACTGTTAGACAGTTAGAGACTGTCTTAAGTTGGACTTTACCTTGAATTAAACGTTATGCCCGTTACTCTGTATCTGTACACTGTGGGTGGCTCGATTGTAATCGTCTTTTTTTGCTGACTGGATATGACACAACAAAAAGCTTCTAAATGTACCTCGGTACACGTGGCAATGAACTGAACTACGTATTACTGTGGTACCTTTTGAAAAGTTGCAACTTACCAGATCACTTCCATGTCAATGTGTGCGTTCTGTGTCGGCTGGTTCTGCTCTTGACGGCTCCCTGCTGATTTGGTCTCGGAAGCGATGTTTGCGGGGGGAAATGTTCAGCTTGTGGTCACGTTGCCTTTTGCTATTGACGTCTCTCTCTGCACGTGCAGCAAAGGAAAGGTCCTCCAGTGCCCCCTCCTCCAAAGGTCACGCCATCCAAGGACATCAAGCAAGAAAATATCCTCAATCTTTTTGATGACAATTACATCCCAGAGATAAGTGTGACGACGCCTTCTCAGGTTTGCGGTTTCCACACTTGCCCCCCAGTTCCATTGTGAATCACCATCAACCTCATCTTAACACTGTTTGCCACCGTTAACCCTTTCATCTAATCTTCACCTGTTGGTGCATGAAGCATGCCTTGTGTTAACAGGCGACTGTTTGTATTAGTCACCTAAATCACCCAGTAATAGCACTCTTGGAAGTTTCATTTAGACTTGGGCTGCCACCTTATTTGTCATTGTATCCTAAATTGTGCAGGAAGGAACTGCAGATGCTGGTTCATGCCAAAGATAGACACAAAATGCTGGAGTAGCACAGTGGGTCAGGCAGCATCTCTGGAGAAAAGGAATAGAAGACATTTTGGGTCGGACCCCCATTTTCTGACCGACCCAAAATATCACCTATTCCTTTGCTCTAGAGCTGTTGCCTGACCCGCTTAGGTTTAGTTTAGAGATACAGCACGGAAGGAGGCCCTTCGGCCCTCCGAGTCCGTGCCAGCCAGCGATCCCTGCATGCTAACACTGTGCTACACACATTCGGATCAATTTACGATTTTTATCAAGTCAATTACCCTACAAACCTGCATGTCTTTGGAGTATGGGAGAAAACTGGAGCTGCTGGAGACAACCTATGTAGGTCACGGGGAGAACGTACAAACTCCATACAGACGGCATCCTTAGTCAGGATCGAACCCGGGTCTCTGGTGCTGTTAGATAGCAACAGTAGTGCCACCACGCCTCCCTAATATTATTCCAGCATCTTATGTCTATTTTGCGAATAGATTATCCTGAATTATGGATCTGTTTTAAAGTTTTCTGTTAGACTGGTTAGCTAAATGGTGGAACAGGCTCAAAGGGCCAAATGGCCTTCTCCTCCTTTTCCCAGTGCAGTCTGACAGACATTTAGTTGCAGGAGGTCCAAACTAGTCAGAAACAAAATGCACGAGATTTGCATTTGAAATGCATGGTGAAAGATTTTTCCATTTGTATAGGCCTGGATGGCAGCCCAAGATCTTGCAAACGTTTTTGTGTGTTTAGTTGCTTGTGCAAGTTTGTGATTTGGTGTCAAATTTTGATTAATAATTTTTTTTGCTTCGTAAGTTCTAGGAGCAGAATTGGGCCATTCGGCCCATCGAGTTTACAGCGCCACTCAATCACGGCTGATCTATCTTTCCCTCTCAACCCCGTTCTCCTGCCTTCTCCCCGTAACCCCTGACACCCATGCTTGGCATGTTCACTTAACAGACTTTGCATGCAATGCCTTGCAAATGTCTAAAGGCTATTTGTCAGGCAGCTTTGTCTGTGACTGACAATACCAGTCCAGTATCTGAATGAATCACAGCAGCATGAATTAAGCATGAATAGATTTCAACAATTGCAGGTGGAATGGATTGGCTGCTTTGTTTATTTTAAAATGTTGTTTGAATTTTATTGATTGTTCAACTTCAGCAGTTTTACTTGATGTTAAGGTTTGAAGAATGTGTCTGCAATTATTGGTCAATGGTTGCCGTCTATTTTGGCTGTACTTTAAGATGAGTCCGAGTCGTGTGGCACAGAATGGAGACCTTCTGCTCGCCATGTCCACGCCTATCTATCTATATTACACTCCAATGGCTTCTAAATGGCGTACCCCGTATTCCTAAACAGTGGCTCTGATTCTGGATGTTTTGGCGCTTCTTCAAACAGATGAACAGCAGATGCTGGTTTATACCAATTCCACAGACTCGCAACTCTCTGTGAGAAAAAGCGTTTCCTCGTCTCGGTTCCATATCGTTCGCGTCCATATCCACATCGTTATCATCTCTTCCACAGCCAACAATGGACCATTGTGGGCTCCACCCTTCCTTGGTCATCGCTGCCGGCTCCGCTTTGTTCTGAGCTTCCCCCCCCCCCACCCTCCTGACTCTCAGTACGAAGAAAGGTCTCGACCTGATACGTCACCTATTCCTTCGCTCCGGAGATGCTGCCTGACCCGCTGAGTTACTCCAGCATTTTGTGTCTATCAATTACTTCCGCTGCCCATTTGCAGCATCTGTTTTTATTTATTTTTTTCCCCTCTGCCTCTTTATAAATCAACGAAGGAAATAGAGTCTAAATGTTGTCCATTAATTTGATACAGCTGAAGAGGGCCATGTACTTAACTGAATATATTCAACATAGGCTTCAAGATTGAGTACAGAGGTCAAGACAAAACATCATAGACACACAGACAATAGGTGCAGGAGTAGGCCATCCAGCCCTTCGAGCCAATAAATGTGATCATGGCTGATCATCCGCAATCATTATCCCGTTCCTGCGTTCACCCCATACCCCTTGATTCCGCTAGCCCTGAGAGCTCTATCCAACTCTCTTTTGAATCCACCCAGTGAATCGGCCTCCATTGCCTTCTGAGGCAGCGAATTCCATAGATTCACAACTCTGGGTGAAAACGTTTTTCCTCGTCTCAGTTCAAAATGGGGGCCTACCCCTTATTCTTAAACTGTGGCCCCTGGTTCTGGACTCCCCCAACATCGGGAATATGTTTCCTGCATCTAGCCTGTCCAATCCCTTAATAATTTTAGGTAGACAAAAGTGCTGGAGAAACTCAGCGGGTGCAGCAGCATCTATGGAGCAAAGGAAACGGGCAACGTTTCAGGCCGAAACCCTTCTTCAGACTGTCAGACCTAATAATTTTATATTTTATTGTAAGATGCCCTCTCATCCTTCTAAATTCCAGTGAATACAAGCCCAGTTGTTCCATCCTTTCATCATATGACAGTCCCGCCATCCCGAGAATTAACTTCGTGAAGCTACGCTGCACTCCCTCAATAGCGAGAATGTCCTTCCTCAAAACTTCCCATAATTGAATGTTTTTCAGGGGTGTTTTTGGGCATTTTCCTCTTGGATAGATCCTGTTAGGATTAATTCAAGGACTGTTTCTTCCCCAGCTGTTATCAGCCAACTGAACCATCCTACCACAACCAGCGAGCAGTCCTGAACTACTATCCACATCTTTGGTGACCCTGGAATTATCCTTGCTGGCTTTACCTGGCACTAAATGTTATTCCCTTATCATGCATCTATACACTGTAAATGGGTCGATTGTGATCATGTATTGTCTTTCCGCTGACTGGTTAGCACGCACCAAAAGCGTTTTGCTGTACCTCGGCTTATGTGATGATAAACTAAACTGAACTGGCATTTCATCTCCAAACTGTGAATCTCCACATTTTCATAATTGTAATAATCAAAATCATATTTTATTAGCCAAGTATGTTTTGCAACATACGAGGAATTTCATTTGCCACAGTCATACCACTAAAAAGCATTTGAACACACAAAACACATTTAAACATAAACATCCACCACAGTGACTCATCCGCATTCCTCACTGCGATGGAAGGTGAAAAAAAGTTCAATCTCTCCCTTCTTTGTCCTCCATTGATGTTTGCTTGCTTGTGCTTCATTGTGTTGTAACTTGTGGCAAAGGAGTAAACTGCTTTCTCTTGTGTTTTTGTTTCTCTCTCTCTCCCCCTTGTGCACGCAAACTCCACCCTAGTTTGAGGCTCCTGGGCCTCTGCAGGATGAAGGAACCCTCCTGGACTTTGAACCTCTGAAGCCAGAATCTACTCCAGTAGTGAGGGCACCTTCTCCAGTCTCCCAGGTTTGTTCAGCTCCGCATTTCGTCTCTGGGTTATTCACCGAAAATATTCCAGGCATTGACACTTGTACTTAGGGTTGCCAACATTCTCACTCCCAAATAAGGGACAAAAACGGTCAAAATACGGGACAAATTCCCGACGGCAATTCGTTGACCGACTCGGCCGTGGCTGGGTGAATGATGAGTTGGCCCGGGTGCTGGACTGCACACTAAGCCCAGCCAGCGGGCCAGCTGAGGAGTTTTGCCCCGGGCGCTCAAAGTCCGGCGCCCCATCCAACTCATGAACCGATGATCGGCCATGAGAAGGAGGGGTGGTGGTGTCGGCGGTAAATGAATGTCCGAAGGGCAGGACAGCTGGCCGAGCTGCCGACCGACGGGGCCACGGGCGAGGCGGTGCTGCTGCTGCACTCCATGGGCTGCACTACGTCGGGACGGGTGAGGCAGGGCCGGAAGCGGCGCTCCGACCCGACAGTCCCCTCGACCCGAGCAGTAGCAGTCAAATACGGAACAAGGGCGGTCCTGTACAGGACAAACCAATTTAGCCCAATATATGGGATGTCCCGGCTAATACAGGACAGTTGGCAACTTCTACTGGTTGGGTAGAAGAATTACTTGTGGGCTGCACCAGGCTATCATATCCTTGGGAAGGAGTGGTGAACAAATGATCACTCTCCTTTTGATTTCCCAGAGAGTCGCAGCTGAAGGAGCTGTAATCCGCCTACAGCCTGGTTGAAGCTAGGTGCTAGAAGATTAATCTGTGGATTAGTGCAACAGGATGGATTAGAAATACAGCGTGGATGCGGGCCCTTCAGCACTCATAGTCCATGCCGACCAATGATCACCAGTACACTAGTTCGATCCTACACACTGGGGACAAATTACAGAAGCCACTTAACCTACAAACCTGCAATGTGGGAGGAAAACCTACACGGTCACAGGTTGAACGTACAGCCAGCACCCGTTGACAGGATTGAATTCTGGTCCCTGGCATGGTATGGCAGCAGCTCTACCCCTGCGCCACTGTGCAACCCCATAAAATGTAGGACCTTTTGCGGGGAAAAAAGGCAGCACTGTGGCGCAGCAGTAGAGCTGCTGCCTGATAGTGCCAGAGACTCTGGTTCGATCCTGACTACGAACCAGCGAACCACGCTGTCTGTACATGTTTTGTACGTTCCCCTTGTGACCCGCGTGGGTTTTCTCCAAGATCTTCGGTTTCCTCCCACACTTCAAAGACGTACTGATTTGTAGGTTAATTGGCTTGGTATAAAAATGTATAAATGTTTCCCTAGTGTGTGTGTGTGTAGGATAGTGTTAGTGTGCGGGGATCGCCGGTCCATGCGGACTCGAAGGGCTTGGCTCCGCGCTGTATCTCTGAACTAAACAAAGTTAAATCACAGACCGAACAGCAGAGTGGACTGAGACTATATTCTGACCAACAGTGGTCAGATCACAGTTGTGTGCAAGTCAAGTTACATGTAGTTGCTGGTAAACTACTTGGGTTGTTTGGACATTTTCACGAGTCCTGGTGCAGTGTCACTTGGAAGCCTATTAACCCAGAATGTTCAATACACAAACAACACTGAATCTTGGCATATGCCATGATCATCCAAAGAAATGTTGTCTCGATGTTGAACAGATTAACAGATCAAATTTTTATTCAGGTGCCTCAGACCTACCATCCTTCGGCATTTAAAAAAATTGAAACATAGAAAATAGGTGCAGGAGGAGGCCATTCAGCCCTTCGAGATCATTGTGATCATGGCTGATCGTCCCAAATCAATAGATTGGTGATGAGTTCACCACTGACCTGCTTGTATTAAGGTTATTCATGCTTTCAACAGCATCTTATGCAGAGGTTTGGTTAGTGGTTGAGCCATGGTTGAAAATGGCATCAATGTCTTTAACGATAGCTGTCCCCTCGGTCTTTATATCGCCTCAATGCGCATTCCGATGCAAACATTTCCAACATTTCGTCAGTTTACAATAGGTGCAGGAGTAGGCCATTCGGCCCTCCAATAAGTGGGTCCGATAGCGTCAAAACCTTGAGCAAATCTTGCAATGAAGGAATCCAGAAATGGAACACGGCCCTTCAGCCCATCTACTCGTCCTTGCCCCATCTGGTCAGCATGCATTAGTCACGCAAGTCAATGTCTTTCCTGTGATGCAAGGCAGACCAGTGTGTAATGGCTATTTCTGGGATTAGGCTAAGGCAGCATTATACGATACGATACGATAGAACATTATTTATCTCAGGAGGGAATTGGCCTGTAAAACACAACAAAATTCATGGGACTTGAAGTTAGTGATGAGTTGAAAGTCCAGGTTTGGGGCTGTTCAAAGATTGTTGGGGGGTGGGGGGGTGGGGGGAGAGAGAGAGAAGGGGAGCCAGTCTATCCCCACGACAGAAGAGGGAGGAGTTGTCCAGTTTGGATCACCTTGGTGTAAAGGATCTCCTGTGGGTGTTCTGTGCTGCATCTTGGTGGAAATGATTATGGTATTCATTCGTAGACAAAAGTGCTGGAGAAACTCAGCGGGTGAGGACAGCATCTATGGAGCGAAGGAAATAGGCGACCTTTAGGGTCGAGACCCTTCTTCAGACTCAAATGGTAATCATTTGGTCTATTTACCATTCCATCAAGAGCCTTGCTGACTACATTTTTGAAACTTTAGACAATAGACAATAGATGCAGGAGTAGGCCATTTGGCCCTTTGAGCCAGCACCGCCATTCAATGTGATCATGGCTGATCATCCCCAATCAGTACCCCGTTCATGCCTTCTCCCCATATCCCCTGACTCCGCTATTTTCTTTGGATCTTGAAGTCAACTTATGCCACATGGTTGCATGAATCCTTGACGGAGTGCCCAATGCAAGGCCCCTGGTATGTGCCCCCAAGCTCCCTTTTTTTCCTTGTCCTTTTCTCCAGAGATGCTGTCTGACCCGCTGAGTTACTCCAGTATTTTTGTGTCTATCTCCATTTTTCCTTGCCAGTTTGCCTATCAACCAAACATCCTCTGAAATCTAATTTTGCAGCGTAGACTGTTGTTTCCTCTGATCTATTCTTCAACCGGAAATGAAGTTGTGGAAAGTCAACCCTTGGGTTATTTCATCTGATTTCCTAGATGACCCTGACATTATCTTGGTGATAGCTGGAGCAAGCTATCGAATGCTGCAGGGAATTGCTCAACAATGTGTTTGGCTCAGAAGATGGACTCAAAATGCTGGAGTAACTCAGCGGGACAGGCAGCATCTCTGGAGAGAAGGAAACGGGTGACTTTTCTGGCCGAGACCCTTCTTCAGACTCAAAAATGTGACCCATTCCTTTTATCCAGAGACATAGAAACATAGAAAATATGTGCAGAAGTAGGCCTTTCGGCCCTTCGAGCCTGCACCGCCATTCAATATGATCATGGCTGATCATCCAACTCAGTATCCTGTACCTTGCCTTCTCTCCATACCTCCTGATCCCTTTAGCCACAAGGGCCACATCTAACTCCCTCTTAAATATAGCCAATGAACTGGCCTCAACTACCTTCTGTGGCAGAGAATTCCAGAGATTCACCACTCTCTGTGTGAAAAATGCTTTTTCTCATCTCGGTCCTAAAAGATTTCCCCCTTATCCTTAAACTGTGACCCCTTGTTCTGGACTTCCCCAACATTGGGAACAATCTTCCTGCATCTAGCCTGTCCAACCCCTTAAGGTTTTGTAAGTTTCTATAAGATCCCCCCTCAATCTTCTAAATTCTAGCGAGTACAAACCGAGTCTATCCAGTCTTTCTTCATATGAAAGTCCGGACATCCCAGGAATCAGTCTGGTGAACCTTCTCTGTACTCTCTCTACTGCAACAATATCTTTCCTCAGATTAGGAGACCAAAACTGTACGCAATACTCCAGGTGTAGTCTCACCAAGACCCTGTACAACTGCAGTAGAACCTCCCTGCTCCTATACTCAAAACCCGCTGAGTTACTCCAGCATTTTGTGTCCATATCTTCGGTGTAAAACCAGCATCTGCAGTTCCTTCTTACACAATGCGTTTAGAACATTGATTTTGAAAATAATTTTTCCCGTGTATTTATTCATCTAGCTGCAACAGAAACACTGGGAATGGACAAAGAATTGTGAATTGCTGGAAGTATACCTGCGTTGAATTTTCTATGAAAGCTAGTTTGCCAGCTATTCACAGCATTACACGTACAGTGTAAAAGCCTTCAATTTAGGATGTATGCAAAGCTTGTCGCTAGATATATTCCACAAAAAGGGTGAGAATAAGGGTGTAGCGTGGAACTGTAGATGCTGGTTTGCACTGAAGATAGACTCAAAATGCTGGAGTAACTCAGCGGGACGGGCAGCATCTCCGGAGGGAAGGGATGGGTGACATTTCGGGTCGAGACCCTTCTTCAGACTCGTTTCTGGGTCGCGAAACCTCCCCCGACTCTCAGTCTGTGGAAGAGTCTCGACCCGAAACGTCACCCGTTCCTTCTCTCCACAGATGCTGCCTGTCCCGCTGAGTTACTCCAGCATTTTGTGTCTACCTTCGGCGAGAGTAACGGTACTAGTGTAAAGTGCAACTTACTAACATGACTTCTCCATTCACATGTTTAACGTATTTCATTCAACATGCTAGACTTTACCTTGGGATATGTGGGAGGTAAGCAATGCGGATAAAACACTTCAGCATGCATAAGTCCACTGTCTGTCTGTTTGATGCCTACACCTTTTTGTAATTTGCGATCATTTTGTGTGCGAACTGCTTTCATCAGCTCTTGTCACTTCCACTTTGGAGGGGGTTAAGTGCTTCCCTTCTTCATTGTGCTCATCCCCTGTGTGGTTCCTCCAGCTAGATCACCACTTCATAACCCAGACTTACCACCACAGCCACGTGTGCTACCTTCCCCTCAGCCAACAATGAACCATTCTACATTCTCCTGATCAGTGACCCCTTTGATCTGTCATTTCAACATCCTACCCTTCCATATCTCTAGTTTCCCTCTCCCCTGACTGTTCGTCTGAAGAGGGGCCTTGACTCGTTACGTCACCCCATCACAATAGACAATAGGTGCAGGAGCAGGCCATTTGGCCCTTTGAGCCAGCACCGACATTCAATGGGATCATGGCTGATCATCCCCAATCAGTACCCCGTTCCTGCCTTCTTCCCATATCCCCTGACTCCGCAGAGTTACTCCAGCATTTTGTGTCTATATCTTCGTGTCTAGAGTGCTTTTATTGTGTTGTGTTTCTGCATCCCCCCCCCTCCCCTTCCCAGCCAAAGTCCTGAGCTTGTACCCATTGCTTTGCATTGAAGGCAGAGCCTCTCTTTTGTGCATTCGTGAATGTTATTCTTGTTGGTCTCGTCTCTATCTGTGTGTGTATTTGATATTCCTTTGCATATTCATTTTATAGCATGGGTGTTCTCTTGAGAATAATATTTGTCTTGCCCAATTTTGGAGAGTCTTTTTATTTCAGGGGAAATTAAGTAGCTTCCTGGCTGAAGATTCCTGGCTCTGCAATTCAGGATTTGGGACAAAGACCTTCTAGGAATTTGTTTTGAGAACCCCAAGTTGGGGAAAATGTAGTGCTTTTGTTTTAAAATGCACATCGATAGGAATTTTTAAAGAAAGAACTGCAGATGCTGGAGAAATCGAAGGTAGACAAAAGTGCTGGTGAAACTCAGCGGCTGAGGCAGCATCTATGGAGCGAAGGAATAGGTGAAGTTTCAGGGACGAGACCCTCGACCCGAAACGTCACCTATTCCTTCGCTCCATAGATGCTGCCTCACCCACTGAGTTTCTCCAGCACTTTTGTCTGCCTTAGATGGGAATTTTGTTCATTTATCACAGCATTATATACAGATTCACCACCGTTTATTTTTCATTTTTCCCCCCTCTCCGGCAACTGGTGGTCCGGCAACTCCTGTAATCCGGACAAAATTACGAGAGTGCACTTCAAATCCTCCTCTGAAGCCCCCCCCCCTCCCCCCCCCCCTAATATGTGGCGCCTAGGCCGGGTGAGGCAGCCGGCCGCGACCTCATCGGGAATTCTGCACTGATCGGCCGATCGGATTTGCCCCCATTCCGGGGCTCCGGAACGCCGGCCCGGCCAATGCCGACAGATCCGTTCCTATCGCCGATTTCAGCGACCGATGGGCTGGTCAAATTTACCCCGCTGGGGGAAGGGCACTGGAACAGCCGCAGCCAGCAGATTCATTCCCAGAGCCGACTTTGAGTTCCGGCATCCCGGCTCCTGAACTTTCCGGTGCCACAAACGGATAATCCAGAAAGACTTTGGAGCCAAAGATGCCAGAAAATTGGTGGTGGGCTTATGACTTTCTGGAGGTGCCATGTAAAAATGCAGCCTGGAATTGGTGGACAACCTGGATGCCAGTAAGTTGCGGCTGCATACTGTTGTAGAGCCTCTGATGCACACCCACGCAAAATCTAAATGAATATCTGCTTATTGGTTATAACCTGTTCGATTTAATTAAGTCTCTTGCTGGATTTCTGAAAGTATCATTTACATGCGCTTCGTAACACTCCTATAGTGACATCTGTTGCAAATGAGTAAAATGATACTTCTCAAACAATGCATTTGTGTACAGTACAGCAGTCATTGCATGCACGGCTGCATCAGACTCAGTGAGGCCATAACTTTTTAACATGCATCGGTGCATTGTAAATTTGGGACAAAGTTTGGCGTACTTACTCTTACAACGTCTACATAGGGTCACACAGCGTGGAAACAGGCCCTTCGGCCCAACTTACCCACACTGGCCAACATGTCCCATCTACACTAATCCCACATGCATGCGTTTAACCCAATTCCCTCTAAACCTGTCCTGTCCACGTACCTGTCCAAATGTTTCTTAAATGTTGCAATAGTCCCTGCCTCAACTACCTCCTCTGCCAGCTTGTTCCATACACCCATGAAAAAGTTACCCCTCAGATTCCTATTAAATTTTTTCCCCTTCATCTCAATTCCCCCTACTCGGGGCAAGAGACTCTGCATCTACCTATTCCTCTTATGATCTTATACACCGCGATAAGAACCCCCCCCCCCCCCTCATCCTCCTGCACTCCAGGGAATAGACTCCCAGCCTGCTCAACCTCTCCCTATAGCTCAGACACTCGAGGCCTGGTCACATCCTTGTAGCTTGCAGCGCAGGAAACCCAGGTTCGATCCCAACTACGGGTGCTGTCACAACCGTGGTTATACGTTCTCCCCGTGACCACGTGGGTTTTCTCCTTGATCTTCGGTTTCCAATCTTCAAAGACGTACAGGTTTGTAGGTTATTTGGCTTTGTGTAGGTTTAAATTGTCCCTAGTGTGTGTAGGATAGTGTTCGTGTGCTGGGATCGCTGGTCAGTGCAGACTCGGTGGGCCGAAGGGCCTGTTTCTGTGCTGTATCTCTAAAAATTACGAAGGTGAGAGGTCATAAGGGATAGGAGTAGAATTAGGCCATTCCGCCCATCAAGTCTACTCCGTCATTCAATCAGGGCTGACCTATCTCTCCCTCCTAACCCCATTCTCCTGCCCTCTCCCCCATAACCTCTGCCACCCGTACTAATCACAAATCTATCTATCTCTGTCTTAAAAATATCTACTGACTAGTCCTCCACAGCCTTCGGTGGCAAAGAATTCCACAGATTCACCACGCTCTGACTAAATTAATTTCTCCTTGTTTTCTTCCTAAAAGAACGTCCTTTCATTCTGAGGATATGACCTCTAGTCCAAGACTCTCCCACTAGTGCAAACATCCTCTCCACATCCACTCTATCCAAGCCTTTCACTATTCTGTGCGTTTCAATGAGGTCCCCCTCATCCTTCTAAACTCCAGTGCCGACAAACGCTCAGCATAGGTTAACCTTTATAGCCAATAGACAGTAGGTGCAGGAGTAGGCCATTTGGCCCTTCGAGCCAGCACCACCATTCAATGTGATCATGGCTGATCATCCCCAATCTGTACCTCGTTCCTGTCTTCTCCCCATATCCCCTGACTCCTATTTTTAAGAGCCCTATCTAGCTCTCTCTTGAAAGCATCCAGAGAGCCTGCCTCCACCGCCCTCTGAGGCAGAGAATTCCACAGACTCGCCACTCTCTGTGAGAAAAAGTGTTTCCTCGTCTCCGTTCCAAATGGCTTACTCCTTATTCTTAAACTGTGGCCCCTGGTTCTGGACTCCCCCAACATCGGGAACATGTTTCCTGCCTCTAGTGCGTCCAAGCCCTTAACAATCCTATATGTTTCAATGAGATATCCTCTCATCCTTCTAAACTCCATAGTGTACAAGCCCAGCTGCTCCATTCTCTCAGCATATGACAGAATGGTTAAGGTTTTGGTTAAGAGGGGTTTGTGGAGGACGGGGGAAGAGGTGATTAGATTAGATTAGATTAGATTAGATATAATTTATTGCCACACAGCCAGGCTGGTGGAAATTTGGGTTGTCTGCAGCGATACAATAATAAAGAACACACAACCACAATAAAACTGTAACACAAACATCCACCACAGCATTCATCACTGTGGTGGAAGGCACAACATTTGGCCAGTCCTCCTCCAGACGAGTGGGTGCAGACGAAAGTTATCAGGAAATATTTAGAAACAAAAACTAGCAGTCTTGGTTCCCTCTAAGCATTCTGATGAGACCATATTTCCACACACACGCATTACTTTTCTCCAACATTGCCAACCACTTCCCTATTCTCCGCAGACTTGCATGCAGGTGGGAGTTGCAATCCCTGCCCTTCACATCTGCCTACCATTTCAACCAGTCCTTTCAGCTAAAGCACTTCCTACACCAAACCTAAATGTCTTAAAACACTAATTCCTTGCCTCCCGTTTATCTAGTTTAGTTTAGAGATACAGCGCGGAAACACGCCCATCGACCCACTGGGTCCACGCCGACCAACGATCCCCGCACCTTAACACACACGCACACACACCAATTTACACATACACCAAGCCAATTAACCTACAAACCTGTACGTCTTTGGAGTGGGGGAAAACCGAAGATCGCGGAGAAAACCCACGCAGGTCACAGGGAGACGTACAAATTCTGTACAGACAGCACCTGTAATCAGTACTGAACCCAGGTCCCCGGCGCTGCAAGCGCTGTAAGGCAGCAACTCTACCGCTACGCCACCATTACTGTCCCTAGATGAACTATTTGAGTTGAAATGTTGACTGTTGCTGCTTGACTTTGAGCATTTATTTAATTCCTTTCAACCTATTTTAACCCATTTAATGGGATTGTGACTGATTCGATATATTTGTCATTTCATGTCACTGATTTTTCTTAATGTAAAGTATTATCGGAATTTGGCTCAGCATTACCAGCTGATTATGGTAAAAGAAAATCAAATTCTCTTTAAATGCAGAAATGTTAAGATAAGGTTTTCAAAAGCCTGGCTCTAGCATTTAATTCCCTCCTCTCAGTTCCAAACTGGGTTGCTTGCCCAGGGCCTGAATGGTTTTTAAATATGCAGTCAAGATCTTCAATAGAGAATTAATCAAACCGATTAAGTGCGGCGGTGCAGCGCTAGAGTTGCTGCTTTACAGCGCCAGAGACCCAGGTTCGATACTGGCCACGGGTGCTGCCTGTACCGTTGTACGTTCTCCCTGTGACTGCGTGGGTTTTCTCCGAGATCTTCGGTTTCCTCCCACACTCCAAAGACGTACAGGTTTGTAGGTTAATTGGCTTGGTATGAAATGTAAAATTGCCCCTAGTGTGTGTAGGATAGTGTTAGTGTGCGGGGATCGGTGTCGAAGGGCCTGTTTCCGCGCTGTATATCTCTGCACTGAACTGAAGTGCATTTATTGGAACAGTTTGTTCGTCACGTACTCTGGCTGTGGAGATTAAAAACCTGGTGCTCTTGCGTTTGATTATGTGGGTCTCTCGATTTCTTGCCTGTTGTCTCACTAAGTTTCTTTGTCCTGTCTTTCCTCCTTGCTGCACTGCCCCAGCCTGAAAAGAATGCACCTAACAGCATGTCTTCGGACCCCTCCCCTAGCTTGGCTATTGGGGATGGTTTTAGTGAGATCACTTTTGCAGTGGACTGGTCGACACAGCCCAGTCTACTCGAGGAGAAAACACCAGTCGCTGCTGAAGTAAGTGTTAATCATTGTCGCTGTGGTTGAATGTGTGCTTGCCATGTCTAACATTCTCAATTTGCTCTTAAGTGCAAGTGTACCCAATCTGCAATATCGCGAGTTTGTGCGTTGTCTTGTTCATAAGTGATAGGAGCAGAATTAGGCCATTTGGCCCATCATGTCTACTCTGCCATTCAGTGATGGCTGATCTATCTTGCCTCTCTCAACCCCATTCTCCTGCCATCTCTCCATAACCCCTGACACCCTTGCTAATCAAGAATTTCGGATCGGGACCCCACATCAAACTCTTTCATTGAGTTTACTCCAAATGAAAGGACATTCCTTTAGGAAGGAGATGAGGGGAAATTTCTTTAGTCAGAGGGTGGTGAATCTGTGGAATTCTTTGCCACTGAAGGCTGTGGAGGCCGAGTCAGTGGATATTTTGAAGGCAGAGATTAGATTCTTGATTAGTACGGGTGTCAGAGGTTATGGGGTGAGGAGGGAGAGATAGTTCAGCCTTGATTGAATGGCGGAGTAGACTTGATGGGCCGAATGGACTAATTCTACTCCTATTCCTGATGGACCTGATGACATTATGACCATGACTGGGTACATAAAGTGCCAACTTTTAGCATTTGAGGTTTTTCCCTTAATTATTCTGTTGATTTTAAAATTCTTTTAAAATGTACCAACAGCACAGTTTGGGCCAGAAGGTGGAAACTTGATGGAAATTAGTGTTCGTATGCGCACTTCTTTTGCATATTCTTTCTGTTCCGCTTTGAAGAGGTTTGTGTGCTGGAACTTGGCTCATTGTGCATTCCTGAAGTGTTTTGTTGACTGTAAAACCTTTTGGGCATCATGAAAGGAGACTTGCCTTTATTCTTGCAGTGGGGAAACACAAGGTTAACCCCAGATTGACACACACAGTTTTCAAGGGAATTAGATTTAGCTCTGGGGGCTTAAGGAATCAAGGGATATGGGGGAGAAAGCAAGAACGGGGTACTGATTGTGGATGATCAACCATGATCATATTGAATGGCGGTGCTGGCTCGAAGGGCCGAAGGGCCTACTCCTGCACCTTTTTTGTTTTAGTTTTAGAGATACAGCGCGGAAACAGGCCATCCGGCCCACCAAATCTGCGCCCGACCAGCGATCCCCGCACATCAACACCACCCTACACTCATTAGAGACAATTTTTACATTCACCAATTAACTAACCAACAAACCTGTACGTCTTTAGAGTGTGGGAGGAAACCAAAGATCAAAGGGAAAACCCATGCAGGTCACGTGGAGAACGTACAAACTCCGTACAGACAGCACCCGTAGTCGGGATTGAACCCGGGTCTCCAGCGCTGCATTCGCTGCAAGGCAGCAACTCTACCGCTGCGCCACCGTGACTGCCTCAGAATCGGTAACATATTTTGAAAGCTGGAGTTACTCAGCTGGCCCCTCTTAACCTCCCCTCTACAAATGTACTGACTAGTGGAAATCCAAAAGTAAATCAAATCATTCTTCTGATAAACACAATTAGCATGTGTACAAGTTATAGGAGTATAATTAGGCCATTCGGTCCATCGAGTCTACTCCGCCATTCAATCATGGCTGACTTCTGTCTCCAAATCCCATTTTCCTGCCTTCTCCCCATAACCCTTGACACCCGTTGTAATTAAGAATGTGTCTATCCCTGCCTTAAAAATATCCACTGACGGCATCCACAGCCCCCTGTGGCAATGAATTCCACAGATTCACCACCCTCTGACTAAAGAAGTTCCTCCTCACCTCCTTTCTAAAAGAGGGCTCTTTAATTCTGAGGCTATGACCTCTGGTCCTAGACTCTCCCACCAGTGGAAACATCCTTTCCACATCCACTCTATCTATGCCTGTCATTATTCTGTAAGTTTCAACGAGGTCCTCCCTCAGCTTTCTAAACTCCTGCGAGTAGCGGCCTAGTGCTGTCAAACGCTCATCATATGCTAACCCACTCATTCCTGGAATGTTCACAGAATAAAATAGTGCAGTGGTCCCCAAGCCCGACTAAATTTAACAGATTTTAAAGAACTTAAAACACATTAGTCATTAAACTTATTTATTACTAAATGCTGAGTATTGTCTCAATTGTGGGTGTCACGGTGGTGCAGCGGTAGAGCTACTGCCTTACGGCGCCAGAGACCCGGGTTCGATCCCGACTACGGGTGCTGTCTGTAAGGAGTTTGTACATTCTCCCCATGACCTGTGTGGGTTTTCTCCGAGATCTTCGGTTTCCTCCCACACTCCAAATGCATACAGGTTTGTAGGTTAATTCCTGTTTTTATATTCTGGTCCCCTTGAAATACTAAATGTTGTATACTTCATGCTATCACGCTTTGTGACGGATGTTTGTTATGACGTTAGCAACATAACGGTGTCCCTGACTTCCCACATCCTGCATGAGACACACTGCAACAACTTGCCTGCCATTACTACCGCAGCCAAATGAATAATAAAATAATGAGACACACTCCCAGAGCTGATGGAACCACCTTCTCCCATCTGCTGCTGATAGCCTCCTTGCCTCAGCCTCTTGAGCCAAAGACTCACACTTTACCTCTCCACAATCGGCGTCGGAGGTTACGGGCCGAAGGCAGGAGAATGGAGTTAGGTGAGGTAGATCAGCCTTGATTGAATGGCGGAGTCAGCTTGATGGGCCGAATGGCCAAAATCTGCTCCTATTGCTTAATGATCTTAAGAACAGGAGAGAATGGGGTTGAGAGGGAAAGATAGATCGGCCCTGATTGAATGGCGGAGTAATCTTGATGGACTATCCCATCATTTAAGAAACAGTTGGACAGATACATAGATAGGACAGGTTTGGATGGTTATGGACCAAGCGCAGGCAAGTGGGACTAGGGTAGCTGGGATATTGTTGGCCAGTGTGGGAGAGTTGGGCCAAAGGGCCTGTTTTCACACTATTACTCCATGAAGCCATGGCCGAATGGCATAATTCTGCTCCTATCACTTAATGATCTTAAGAACATGAGAGTATGGGGCTGAGCGGGAGCGATAGATCAGCCGTGATTGAATGGCGGAGTAGACTTGATGGGCCGAATGGCATAATTCTGCTCTTATCACTACTGAACCTATGTTTAAGAGGGAAATGCAGATGCTGGAAAATCGAAGGTAGACAAAAATGCTGGAGAAACTCAGCGGGTGAGGCAGCATCTATGGAGCGAAGGAAATAGGCAAAGTTTCGGGTCGAGACCCTTCATCAGTCTGAAACGTTGCCCATTTCCTTCACTCCATAGATGCTGCCTCACCCACTGAGTTTCTCCAGCATTTTAGTCTACTTGTGAACTGATGCTTAGTCTGGTTCAGGTTACAGCTGGAAGCGAGTAACTATTTCTGTGTTGAGGTTGTGGGTCATTGCTTGGAACTCTTGCTGAGTCAGAGGATCATGTGTGTAAATCGCACTCCAGAGACTTCAGCACAAACACCGCAGCTGACGATGCCTTTGCAGCATTCGTTTATCATCTGGCTTTTAATTCCCAGATGGGACGTTAAATTGAGTCCTCGTCTGGTTTCATACATGCTCCTCTCCACGCTCGTAACATCACAAAACTGCTGCTTGGAATGTGAAAAGCTGGCAACATTAAGCAGGGTCGGGGTAACGGCCGTGGAAAGTTGCTGCCTCAGCGAGCCATCCCTGCGACCCTTTGTCGGAACAGTTATCGGTTGCAGTTCAGTTTCAGTTTATTGTCACGTGTACCGAGGTACAGTGAAAAGCCTTTGTTGCGTGCCAACCAATCAGCGGAAAGGCAATACATGATTACAATCGAGCTGTTCACAGTGTACAGATACTTAATGAGGGAATAATGTTTAGTGCAAGGTAAAGTCCGATTGAAGGTAGTCCCAATGAGGTAGATGGTAGTTCAGGACTGCTCTCTGGTTGTGGTAGGATGGTTCAGTTCGCTGGTAACAGCGGGGAAGAAAATGTCCCTGAATCTGGAGGTGTGCGTTTTCAGTTTCTGCACCTTTTGCCCAACGGGAGAGGTGAGAAGAGGGAGTGGCCAGGTAGCGACTCATAAGGTCATAAGTGAAAGGAGCTGAATTATGCCATTCGGCCCATCAAATATACTCTGCGCTTCAATCATGGCTGATCTATCTCTCCCTCCTAACCCCATTTTCCTGCCTTCTTCCCAAAACCCCTGACCCCCTTACTAATCAATAATCTATCTATCTCTGTCTTAACTCCTCTGACTCGTCCTTGATTATTCTGCTGGCCTTGCCAGGGCAACGTGTAAATGGAGTCAATGGAGGGGAGGTTGGTTTGTGTGATGGGCAGGGCTGCGTCTACAATTCGCCGCAATATCTTGCAGACTGCTGCCTTTATTCACGCCAATATTTGTCCCTGAAAAATGCAGTTGATCATTATCACCTTTGCTGTGTTGTGGGAACTTTTACTAAATGGTGACATTGCTTCCTGTATGTGACAGTACTTCATAATGTTTTATTCATATTTTTTTTTTCTCTCTCTCCCGAAGTGTGTCACAAAAAAAACTGGAACTCCCTTGTTTAAAATGTTTTGAGCCTTCTAACAGTAATTGGTGCCTTTTCCAATTTAATTGGCATTTGTTTACAACTTGGCATTCACCGCCTGCATGTTTCTTGTTTTACCATTGTTTTAAGAATAACCAGTGCCCATTCATCATGTTAATTCATGTTAAACTGAGTTCTGTAGTCCAGAAAAAAAGCTTGGGATTGAAAAATTAATTTATCCTCAATGCATCTCGGTCAGGAAGAAAAATGGTTCACTTTTTGTTGCACTAATTATAATCGAGTAGTTTAGTTTATTGTCACATGTGCCGAGGTACAGTGAAAAGCTTTGTTGCATGCTAACCAGTCGGCGGAATGACAAATGTGGATTAGACAATAGACAATAGGTGCAGGAGTAGGCCATACGGCCCTTCGAGCCAGCACCGCCATTCAATGTGATCATGGCTGATCACCCTCAATCTGTACCCCGTTCCTGCCTTCTCCCCATATCCCCTGACTCCGCTATCTTTAAGAGCCCTATCTAGCTCTCTCTTGAAAGTTTCCAGAGAACCGGCCTGCACCACCCTCTGGAGACAGAATTCCACAAAGTCACAACTCTGTGTGAGAAAATGTGTTTCCTCATCTCCGTTCTAAATGGCTTACTCCTTATTCTTAAACTGCGGCACCTGGTTCTGGACTCCCCCAACATCGGGAACATGTTTCCTGCCTCTAGCGTGTCCAAACCATTAGCAATATTATATGTTTCAATGAGAACACCTCTCATCCTTCTAAAATCCAGAGTGTACAAGCCCAGCTGCTCCATTCTCTCAGCATATGACAGTCCCGCCATCCCGGGAATTAACCTGTGGTGGATGTTTATGTTAAATTTACGTGGCTGTATGTATTGTTGCTTTTCACTTAGTTTGGCTGTATGGTAACGCAAAAATCGCTGTACCTTAATTGGTGTATGTGACAATACATTTGAACGATTGCAATCTAGCCATTCCCAGTTCAGTTTAGTTGATTGTCACGTGTACCGAGGTACAGTGAAAAATTTTGTTGCGTGCTAACCAGTCAGCGGAAAGACAATGCATGCTTACAATCGAGCCGTTGGCAGTGTTTAGATACATGATGATAAGCGAATAACGTTTGGTGCAAGGTTAAAGCCAGCTAATTCCAATCAAAGATAGTCCGAGCATCACCAACGAGATGGATAGTGGTGCAGATACATGATGAAGGGAAAAACATGAATAATGTTTAGTGGAAGGTAACCCCAGTAAAGACGTTACCCGAATAATGCCGCTTGCTTGGAAAGTGGTGGTTAGGTTTGGTGGGACGAAAGCGGGTGGTGTTGGGTTTATGTGGTTGATACCAGGGGTGGCACGGTGGTGCAGCGGTAGAGTAGCTGACTTCCATCACCAGAGACCCAGGTTCGATCCTGACCACGGGCGCTGTCTGCATGGAGTTTGCATGTTCTCCCGGTGACCCGGTGGGTTTTCCCCGGGTGCTCCAGTTCCCTTCCCCCCCCACCCCCACCCACACTCCAAAGACGTACAGTTTTGTAGGTTAATTGGCTTCAGGCTCTGTCTCCAAACTAACGATAAAATCTTGATGTTGCAGCAGCCTAGATCCGTGGCATAATGCCAAGATCAGTGTTTCTGTGCTGACCTGTCTCTCCACAGCTTGTGTCATCTTTGGTTATTTTTGAACGCTACTTGCTCAGCAGATCCATCCAATGGCCGAGAACAGCACAGTTTAAAAGCAGCTGTATAGACTTTTAGACTTTAGACTGCGCGGAAACAGGCCGTTTGGCCCACCATGTCCAAGCTGACCAGCGATCACCATCCTAGACACTAGAGACAGTCTTTGGTAAAAAGTCCAGCATCCCATCCAACTCATGAACCGATGATCAGACATGAGAAGGAGGGGTGGTGGTGTCGGCGATAAGCGAAGGTCAGACAGCTGGCCAGGCTGCCCAACGACAGGCCCACAGGCGAGTGGCTGCTGCGGCACTCCACAGGCTGCACTACGTCGGGACGGGTGAGGCGAGGCCGGACGCGGCGCTCTGACCCGACAGTCCCCTCGCCCGAGTAGTAGCAGTCAAATACGGGACAAGGGCGGTCCCGTACGGGACAAACCAATTCAGCCCAAAATACAGGATGTCCCGGCTAATACGGGACAGTTGGCAACCCTTGATTTACTAATTATTTCTGAGAATCGTTGGGAGTGGTGGATAAGTTTGTAATTGGATATTGTTACATACGTAGGTGGGGTAGCTGTGAAAATATTCCAAGATTGCTGGCTTCTCCTGGAATGTAACAAGTGCTGGAGGGACATTTTTATCTCCTGCTGCTAAGAAGCACATAAATACTCAACTGATGTCAATATTGTAGCACAAAATGGAGGTTCCCTGTCTTGGCTTTTCGGTGGTGATGGAGCTACTTGGGTTCAACACCAGGAATGGATTTTTTAAAAAGAGCTCAAGATTTTAAGCGATTTTTGGAAAGGCGATTCTTAATACTTGAGGCATGGATTAAACTGGTTTAACAAGGCAGGGAGAAGAGTAGACCACTTAACCTCTGAGCTCTGAACTGTCCTGGAGGGCGTCACGTTTCTTTATTGTTGAAGTGCCACATCCAGGAAAGTGGAGAATATTCCGTATAGTCCTGACCTACACCTTTTGGAGGCTGTTGAGAATACGGGGTAAGCCATTTAGAACGGAGATGAGGAAGCACTTTTTCACACAGAGTTGTGAGTCTGTGGAATTCTCTGCCTCCTGAGGGCGGTGGAGGCCGGTTCTCTGGATACTTTCAAGAGAGAGCTAGATAGGGCTCTTGAAGATAGCGGAGTCAGGGGATATGGGGAGAAGGCAGGAACGGGGTACTGATTGTGGATGATCAGCCATGATCACATTGAATGGCGGTGCTGGCTCGAAGGGCCGAATGGCCTACTCCTGCACCTATTGTCTATTGTGTGGATTTGAAGTTGGGAGCTGAGACTCTTGGTGCAGAATACCAGCTGTGGACAGGACTTGCACTGACTAGTCATACAGTGTGGAAACGGGCCATTCGGCCTGTCCCATCTACACTAGTCCCACCTGCCTGCATTTGGTCCATATCCCTCCAAACCTGTCCTCTCCATGTACCTGTTTCTTGAATGTTGGGATAGTCCCTGCCTCAACTACCTCCTGGCAGCCTGTTCCATACGCCTACCACATTTTGTGTGAAAAAGTCACCCCACAGATTCCCAGATTATTTTCCCCTTCACCTTAAACTTATGTCCTCTGGTCCTCGATTCACCTACTTTGGGCATGAGACTGTGCATCTACCCAATCTATTCTTCTCATGATCTTAAAGAGGTGTATAAGATCATGAGACGATAATGAGTAAGTGGGTTGTTTTTTCTCTAATTATTGACATCACCATGTCTCCCTCAGTCAAATTATGACTCAATATCAAACATTTATGCCACTTGAAATTCGCCAATACGTGTGTAGTAGCCAAGTCGGGTTTTGAGCTGATTTAGTCAGGGGAAAATCCACAGTGTTATAGACAATAGGTGCAGGAGTAGGCCATTTGGCCCTTCGAGCCAGCACCGCCATTCACAGTGATCATGGCTGATCATCCACATTCAGTTCCTGCCTTCACCCCATATCCGTTGACTCTGCTATCTTTAAGAGCTCTATCTAACTATCTCTTGAAAGCATCTAGAGAATTAGCCTCCCCCTCCTTCTGAGGCAGAGAATTCCACAAATTCACAACTCTCTGGGTGAAAAAGTTTTTCCTCCTCTCCGTTCTAATAATGGCCAACCCTTTATTCTTAAACAGTGGCCCTTGGTTCTGGACTCCCCCAACATTGGGAACACGTTTCCTGCCTCTAGCGTGTCCAATCCCTTAATAATCTTATATGTTTCAATAAAATCCTGTCTCATCCTTCTAACTTCCAGTGTTGGTAAGTGCTGGATATAATGACACTAACTTCCATTACTCTTTAGGGAATGGGCTGATTTGGCATGCAAGCTAACCACCTTGCATTTTACCCAAAGGACAAATATTTCAAAGATGTGACTGTAAACAGCCCTGTTTTCCCAGGCGCCGTGCTTTTGTAAATGACCCTTGAAAAAAGGCTGGTATCGGATGTCATAGAAGTATGAACATGCTGTCCAGAACTGAACATCACATCCTAAATGCAGCCTCACCGACGGCTTGTATAACTGCAACATGACCTCCCAACTTATGTACTCAAACTCTGACTGTTAGAGGCCAATGTGCAATGCAAGTTGGGGGAAGGGGATCCGTCTTGTGACTTGTATGACCCTTGACGTGTCGCACTGTCACTGTTTATACGCCGGCCCTGATCCGAGGCTTTAAGGTCTCATTGCTGGCCGTGACGCGGCTATGATTTTTTTGGTTGAACAAACCTGTTAATCTGTTTGATTTTCTTGCAGACGGTGGAACCAGAATACGTCAACACTGAAGTTGTGGAGAAAGCAGCAGAAATCTGTGCTGGTTCTACTACGGTAAGAGTATAGGATTTAATCTTATTGGCTCTGTGTGGCAGCAGTTAGATAGAGCTCTTAAAGAGTTGCTGCCACACAGAGCCAGTTACCCGGGCTTGATCCTGACTGCGGGTGCCGTCTGTACAGAGTCTGTATGTTCTCCCCGTGACCCGCGTGGATTTTCTCCTGTTTCCTCCCACACTCCAAAGACGTAGAGGCTTGTAGGTTAATTGGCTTGGTATAAATGTAAAAATTGCCCCTAGGATAGGATAGGATAGGATAGCGTTAATGGGCGGGGATCGCTGCTTGGTGCGGTCTCAATGAGCCGATGGGCTGTATCTCTAAACCAATGGTTCTCAACCTTTTTTAGCTCATGGCCCCCTTGGGGTCTTTTAATTTTTCTGTACCCCCCTGACATTATTAGCGGAAAAAAAGTACTTCAATATTATAATACCTTCCATAAAAATATCAGTGTCTATTAATTGCACATATATTCTCTTTCATTCTATTCCACAAACATCAAAAATATTTTGTGGGTTCAATAAAACAACCATTTATAATCATACATTAAAAATATATTTCAACTACATAGATTTAAATTTATTAGAACTGAAATTTAGGAGGCAACAGGGTGGTAGCTCAGTGGCCCCCTTCATTGAACCTGTGGCCCCCTAAATCCCCAAATTTTTCTTTGGCCCCCCTGAAATTTGCCATATGGCCCCAGGTTGGGAATCACTGCTCTAAACTAACCTAAATTATCTACTCTTAAGGTGGATCCTATGGAGTTTAGGGGATTATTTTGCTCTTTTACTTCAGGTATCTCTATAAACATAACTGTTTCCCCACCAGGGTGATCAAGTTTGGCTGTGATTTGGTGTTTACTTTAGAGATACAGCCCGGTAACAGGCCCTTTGGCCCGCTGAGTCCGTGCCGTCCAGCGATCACCCGGTACACTAGCACAATCCTACACACACTAGGGGCAATATCTATTCTTTACCAAAGCCAATTATCCTTATGAACATGTGCATCTTTGAAGTGTGGGAAGAAACTGGACTTCCCGGAGAAAACCCACACGGTCACGGGGAGAACGTTCAAACTCCATAGAGAGAGCACCCGTAGTCACGATCGAACCCTGGTCTCTGGTGTTGTAAGGCAGCAGCTCTATCTGTATATATTGGGACGACAGATGGCACAATGGGCTAAGTGTTCGGCTGGCAACCGGAAGGTAGCCGGTTCGAATCCCGCTTGGAGTGCATACTGTCGTTGTGTCCTTGGGCAAGACACTTCACCCACCTTTGCCTGTGTGTGAATGTGTGTGAATGTGTGTGAGTGATTGGTGGTGGTCGGAGGGGCCGTAGGCGCAGATTGGCAGCCACGCTTCCGTCAGTCTGCCCCAGGGCAGCTGTGGCTACAGAAGTAGCTTACCACCACCGAGTGTGACTGAGGAGTGAATGAATAATGCGATGTAAAGCGCCTTGAGTATTAGAAAGGCGCTATATAAATCCCATCCATTATTATTATTATTATTATTACCTCTGCGCCACCGTGCCACCCTCTACGGTGCATGCTACCCATAGAATGACATTTGGTGATTGTTTTGTTGATCACACTTGTGAATTTGAGTTGAGTAGGTCCTTGGAGAACTTACAACACTGAGCTTGTAACCTGTAAATAGGCAACCTTTCAAAACTGGCTGCATACTGATAACAGGGTGGCAAATCTGTGGAATTCATTGCCACGGAAGGCTGTGGATATTTTTAAGGCAGAGATAGATAGATTCTTGATTAGTACGGTGTCAGGGGTTATGGGGAGAAGGCATAGGAATAGGGTTAAGAGAGAAAGATAGAATGGGCCTTGATGGGCTGAATGGCCTCATTCTGCACCTATTACTTATGAACTTATGAACAAATGGGTTTCTGGTAACCTCTGGTAATCTCCGTCTATAAGTTGAGCACTAAACCTATAGACAGAGGGCCACTATAACTTAAATAAGAGCGGCAACTGTGGCGCAGCGGTAGAGTTGCTGCCTTACAGCACTTGAAGTACCAGAGACCCAGATTCCATCCCGACTACAGGTGCTGTCTGTACGGAGTTTGTACATTCTCCCCGTGACCGCATGGGTTTTCTCCGAGATCTTCGGTTTCCTCCTACACTCCAAAGACGTACAGATTTGTAGGTTAATGGGCTTGGTGTAAGTGTAGATTGTCCCTAGTGTGCGTGGGATGGTAGTAATGTGCGCAGATTGCTGGTCGGTGCATACTCGGTAAGGCTGAAGGGCCTTTTTCCGTGCTGTATCTCTAAACGAAACTAAACTTGTAACTGAAGTAAAACCTGTAAATACAAAATTAACAGGAAGCCACTCGCTCCTCTGCCATTCAATAAGATAATGGTTGATGTGAGTGTAACCTAAATGTCAGATGCCCATTAACTGGCATATCTTTGTCCTTGTGTCTCAAGAGGTTCCTCCACTTATGCTCATTGAGAAAGAATTCCAAAAGTTCACTATCTACAGAAAGTTTGCCTCATTGATGACTGATCACGAGGTTAATTCCCGGGATTGGGGGACTGTCATATGTTGAAAGAATGGAGCGAGTGGGCTTGTATGCACTGGAAGTTAGACGGATGAGAGGGGATCTTATTGAAACATATAAGATTATTAAGGGATTGGTCATGCTAGAGGCAGGAAACATGTTCCCCGTGTTGGGGGAGTGCAGAACCAGGGGCCACAGTTTAAGAATAAAGGGTAAGCCATTTAGAACGGAGATGGGGAAAAACCTTTTCACCCAGAGCTTTGGGAATCTGTGGAATTCTCTGCCTCAGAAGCCAGTGGCAGCCAATTCTCTGGATGCTTTCAAGAGAGTCGGATAGAGCTCTTATAGAAAGCGGAGTCAAGGGATATGTGGAGAAGGCAGGATCGGGTTACTGATTGTGGATGATCAGTCATGATCACATTGAATGGCGGTGCTGGCTCGATGGGCCGAATGGCCTACTCCTGCATCTATTGTCCCCTTATTTAAAAAAAAAACCATAATTCTAGATTTGTTCACAAGGAGCAACTCCACATTGACCCTATCAAGATTTCTCAGGTTCTTGTATGTATCACTCAAATCCCCCCGCAACTTCTAATCTCCAGATCATACAAGCTTAACCTCCCCTCCTAAGACTGTCTGCTTAGTTTAGTTTAGAGATACAGCGTGGAAACAGGCCCTTCGGCCCACCGAGTCAGCGCCGACCAGCGATCCATGCACACCAACACTATCCTACACACACTGGGCGGCCTGGTGGCGCAACGGTAGAGTTGCTGCCTTACAGCGAATGCAACGCCGGAGACCCGGGTTCAATCCCGACTACGGGCGATGTCTGTACGGAGTTTGTACGTTCTCCCCGTGACCTGCGTGGATTTTCTCTGAGATCTTCGGTTTCCTCCCACACTCCCCAGGTTTGTAGGTTAATTGGCTGGGGATAAGTGTACATTTTCTCTAGTGTGTGTGTGTAGGATGAAGAAAGACTGGATAGACTCGGCTTGTACTCGCTAGAATTTAGAAGATTGAGGGGGGATCTTATAGAAACTTACAAAATTCTTAAGGGGTTGGACAGGCTAGATGCAGGGAGATTATTCCCGATGTTGGGGAAGTCCAGAACAAGGGGTCACAGTTTAAGGATAAGAGGGAAGTCTTTTAGGACCGAGATGAGAAAATCATTTTTTACACAGAGAGTGGTGAATCTGTGGAATTCTCTGCCACCGAAGGTAGTTGAGGCCAGTTCATTGGCTATATTTTTTAGAGGGAATTAGTTGTGGCCCTTGTGGCTAAAGGGATCAGGGGATATAGAGAGAAGGCAGGTACAGGATACTGAGTTGGATGATCAGCCATGATCATATCGAATGGCGGTGCAGGCTCGAAGGGCCGAATGGCCTACTCCTGCACCTATTTTCTATGTTTCTATGATAGTGTAAATGTGCGGGGATCGCTGGTCGGTGCGGACTCGGTGGGCTAATGAGCCTGTTTCCGGGCTGTATCGATAAAACTAAAACTGGGGACAATTTGGAAGCCAACTGGAAGACAATTAGCCTGCAAACCCGTACGCCTTTGGAGTGTGGGGGGGAAACCGGAGCACCCGGAGAAAACCCACGCAGGTCAGAGGGGGAATGTGCAAACTCCGTACAGACAGCACCCATAGTCGGGATCGAACCCGGGTCTCTGGCGCTGTGAGGCAGCAACTCTACCGCTGCGCCACCACTGCTCTTCCAGGTATTAGTCTGTCTTTTCAGAACCAGCTTCCTTTGTATTCTTAACTGAAACCAACCTCGCACTCGAGGTGTAGATTCACCAGTGACCAGTGTTGGTCCATCAGTGGCAATATTTCACAATAAGGATTTTGTCAGTAAAAATGAAGCTTAAAGTGGGAATTAGCCATAAATAGACCCAACATGCTGGAGTAACTCAGTGGGTCTTGTCCCCCTACCCTAAATCTATGCCCTCTAGTGTTTTTGACAACTCTATATAAGTTTCCACTATCAACCCTATCTGTGCAGCTCACCACCCTTTTTCCCAGGCTCCAGCACCAAGAAAAACAAACCTAGCTTATCCAGACTCTAGATAGGCTCTAGATAGTAGGGAAGATTCAAACAAGAGGACACGACTTGAGAATTAAGGGACAGAAGTTTAGGGGTAACATGAGAGGGAACTTCTTTACACAGAGGAAGGAGATGTTTAGTTTATTTTCAAGATACAGCATGAAAACATGCTGAAACATGGAAACACCGAGTCCACAGCGACCAGCAATCCCCATACACTAACGCCATCCTACACACACTAGGGACAATTAAATGTATTTTACACCAGGCCAATTAACCAGTGACCAGTGTTAGCTGTGTGGAATGAGCTTCCAGTGGAAGTGGTGGAGGCAGGTTCGATTTTATCATTTAAAAATAAATTGGATAGGCATATGGACGGGAAAGGAATGGAGGGTTATGGTCTGAGTGCAGGTAGATGGGACTAGGGGAGAATAAGTGTTCGGCACGGACTAGAAGGGCCGAGATGGCCTGTTTCCGTGCTGTAATTGTTATATGGTTATATGGCTATAGACACAAAGTGCTGGTGTAACTCAGCAGGTCAGGCAGCATCTGCGGAGAAAAAAGATGTGTGATGTTTTGGGTCACTTTTCACTGTACCTCTGTACACGTGACAATAAAATTAAACTGACTGACTGGGTCAGGACTGTTAGTTTCCGTGCTGTATCTTGGGACTCTTAGAGTCCAGAGACACAGCATGGAAACGGGCTCTTTGGCCCACCGGGTCCGCGCCGACCTGCGAACCCCGCACATTAACACCATCCTACACCCACTAGGGACAATTATTTTACATTTACCAAGCCAATTAATCTAAAAAAAAACCTGTACGTCTTTGGAGTGTGGGAGGAAACTGAAGATCTTGGGGGAAACCCACGCAGGTCACGGGGAGAACGGACAAACTCCGTACAGACAGCACTCGTAGTCGGGATCGAACCGGGGCTCCGGCGCTGCATTCACTGTAAGGCAGCAACTCTGCCGCTGCGCCACCGTGACTCTTCTTCAGACTCTGATCCATTGAAACACTCCAACCCAGGCACCATCTGGTAAATCTCTTCTGCACCCTAGGGGGGGGGGGGGGGGGGGTGACCTCATCTTTCCCTCTCAGGGTGGTGACAACATCTGCGCGCAACATTCCAGCTGTGGCTCAACAGCTGTCTCGTAAAATTGCACCATAACCGCCTCTGCTGCGGCGGTGTGGGACTGCTCTAATGCAAGGAACATACCAGCTAGATTGGCTGCGGCTAGCTGCTAATGGCAGAAGTGAGATACACAGGGGATGGGCCAGAGATTTCATCCCAGAGACATAAGATCGGATCCTATCTCAGAGGAAAGGAAATTTAAATTCAGTTAATTAAATCTGCAATCTATGGATTTTAATGAGCACTTAATTTCTTGGGTTTCAATGAGGGAAGGAACTCTGTCGTTCTTATCCACTCCTGGCGATGACTCTTTACATCAACTAAATTACTCATTCTTAATTGGACATGCTAGAGGCAGGGCTAGTGGCCCTTGTAAGCCCCCCTCGGTCATGACTGACCATGGGTGATGCATCCTGGTCGGATGCAAGCCTGGGCGATGTCCTATGGAGGACAGGCTGTTACCCATGCAGTACGTCCCCCCTCTCCACGTTGCTGATCGATCCAAAGGAACAGCAGGGCAGTTACAGTTTGGCACCAGCGCCGTCGCAGGAGCTGCCAGCGCGAGGTTGTAGACAACGACGAACTGCCTTAGGGGCTCCGACTCCGGATTCTCTTGAGGTTTACTCCTGGAGCCTTTTCCATGACTGGATCTGGCCACAAGGCAGTGGAGGTTTTAAATCAGAGTTTCCCCGCTCCTAGATGGACTGCCTTCCCAGGCTGACGAGCCCCATCTGCCCGAGACTCGGGGGGGTGGGAGCATCTACCTTCCCGTGCAGGTCTATAGCACCTGCCCACTGCCCACGGTTTTCTGCCCACATAAATGCCCTCAATGACTACCAAATTTTAATGAGCAATCTGATTGCCCTTGGCAGCAACATTCATGAACAAATGAATATACGGCGAGGGCAGCAGGGTGGCGCAGCGGTAGAGTTGCTGCCTTACAGCACCAGAGACATAGTTCAATTCTGACTACAGGTGCGTTTGAATGAATGAATGAATAAGTTTATTGGCCAAGTATTCACATACAAGGAATTTGCCTTGGTGCTCTGCCCGCAAGTGACAGCATGACATACAGTGACAGTTAGGGTTGACACATAAAACATTAAACATTAATAAGAAAACATTATTGATTAACATGTGAATTAAATAAAGTACCAGAGCAAAATATTTGTTTTTTGAGTCGAGCTATTACTTGTGGAAAAAAGCTGTTTTTATGTCTGGCTGTGGCAGCTTTGACAGTCCGGAGTCGCCTCCCAGAGGGAAGTGATTCAAAGAGTTTGTGGCCAGGGTGAGAGGGGTCAGAGATGATCTTGCCCGCTCACTTCCTGGCCCTTGCAGTGTACAGTTCATCAATGGAGGGAAGGTTGCAGCCAATAAACTTCTCAGCTGATCGGACGATTCGCTGCAGCCTCCAGGTGTCGTGCTTGGTGGCTGAGCCAAACCAGACCATGATGGAGAAGGTGAGAACAGACTCTACGATGGCCTTGTAGAATTGGACCATCATTGCCTGTGGCAGATTGTGCTTCCTCAGCTGCCGCAGGAAGTACATCCTCTGTTGTGCCTTTTTGACTGAAGTCGATGGTAGCCTCCCATTTAAGGTCCTTGGAGATGATGGTTCCCAGGAACTTAAAAGACTCCTGGGAACCAAACGTACTGAGTTTGTACGTTCTCCCTGTGACCGTTTGGGTTTTCTCAGGGGTGCTCTGGTTTCCGCCCATATATCAAAGATGTCCAAGTTTGTAGGTGTAGGTGAAATGCCTTTGGTAAAACTGTCCCCATTGTGCAGGATAGAACTAGTTTGCTGGGGGTGATTGGTGGTCGGCGCGGACTTGGTAGGCAGCAGGGCCCATCTCCAAACTGTATCTGTAAAAGCCTAATGTCTTTTGGAAAAAATCAGGACAGAAAGGCAGAAAATGTCATTGTCCTATCTGGGACACATGACAATTATCTCTCTTGACGTGAAAATGTTGTAGATAAATACACACCAGTCTGTTAATGTTTCTATGCAGAGAAATGCATGAAATGTGGGCGAATGGCTGTTGACACAAATCATTAATTAGTTCTCTGTTGACACTATCTGAACTACAGGGTTATTTACCACATTTTTTGGTTAGTTCTGATTTTTGTTATCTGATGTATGCTTTAAATCTCATCTTCCACTCAAATATTAGAGAGCCGACGAGGAACTCCCTGAGGAACACGTGTGGGACATCTAGGTACTCCTTTGATAGCAGGATGCATTTTAAAAGGTTATGCCTGACTGCACTGCTCCCCCAGTGTGGTTATCAAAAGCTCATAGGTGACAGGAGCAGAATTGGGCCATGCGGCCCATCAAGTCTACTCCACCATTCAATCATGGCTGATCTATCTCTCCCTCCTATCTTGCGGAGTAGACTTGATGGGCCGAATGGTCTAATTCTGCTTCTAGCACCTATGAACTTATGAGAAGCGGGACCAGGAAACAAATAATAAACACTGCACAATCGTAGTTAATGACGTGCTTATGAAAGAATATGCGGCGTTGTTTGGAGGCTGGCTTTCCTTCTAATTCCTGTTCTTCACTTTTAGTTGGAGGAAGACGCTGAACCAGTGTATGCAGATGTGGGACTGAAATCTCAAACTGAACCTCAAACAGTGACGGTAATAACCTGTTCTACTTGCACACATTTAAATCCAACAATGGGCCATTAAAACCACAGTTACCTTCCCTCTCTCTCTCTCTCTCTCTCTCTCTCTCTCTCTCTGCATCCCCCACCCAAGTCACACTGGCTTCTCGTTTTCACCTTACAAACAGCTGACAATGGCCTGTTTCCTTTATCATTGTCACTTTTTTTTGCATATCTTTCACTCATCGTTCTTTATCTCTCTCTGCATCATCGTATATATCTCTCGCTTCCCTTATCCCTAACCAGCCTGAAGAACGGCCTCGACCCGGAACGCCACCCATTCCTTCTCTCCAGAGATGCTGCCTGTCCCGCCGAGTTAATCCAACTTTTTGTGTCTTATCTTCCGTTAACTTATGGTTGGTCTGGTATCTTTCCCCTTTGCTGTTTAGGCTAGGCAGCAAAGCATTTGTCCTTCCTGGGCGAATGGATCGGTTTTGTATCATGTTCAAATCGGCCTGTAAGAACTCTTGCAAACAGAATATTGTGTGCAGTTTTGGTCCCCTAGTTTGAGGAAGGACATTCTTGCTATTGAGGGAGTGCAGCGTAGGTTTACAAGGTTAATTCCCGGGATGGGGACGGGGAAGGCCCAGCAGCAACTCAACAGACCCGGGCCCGACACCGACCACGGACGAGCACGATCTCGTTCACTCACCAAAGCATAATAAAGCAATAATAAACGACAAAATAATCTTAGCTTTTAACAATAAATACAACAATTTCATAGTTTGAAAGCAGTATTTCATAGTGACCTTTGACCTGGGCATGCGCAGTTGGAATACCAAACTCGCTTTTTTCCTCTAGTGTTCATACGATTAAGGCCACACTTAAGTGCCCAAGGGTTTGGATGGTCAAAGGCTTGGGGAGGGGGGAGATAGTGGGAGAGAACTTCCATTTCAAATCTGTTCCATTTCAAATTAGTTGTTCCAAAGAGCTTGGCAACCATGTTGAATTTCAGTCACTTGTGTAGCCTTGTGCTCACCAACCCACTAGAGATACAGCGCGGAAACAGGCCCTTCGGCCCAGCGAGTCCCCACCGACCAGCAATCGCCGCACATTAACACTATCCTACACACACTGGGGACAATTTTACATTTATCCCAAGCCAATTAACCTGCCAACCTCTACGTCTTTGGAGTGTGGGAGGAAACCGATGATCTCGGATAAAACCCACGCAGATCACGGGGAAAACGTACAAGCTCTGTACCGACAGCACCCATGGTTGGGATCGAACCTGGGTCTCTGACGCAGTAAGGCAGCAGCTCTACTGCTGCGCCACCGTGCTGCCCTAAGACATAGAGTAATGCCTTTTATCAAAAAAAATGTGCTTCCTTATTTTTGTATTCCCCTTCATAGAAACGTGGAAACATAGAGAAAAAAAAGGGTCTGCAGTAGGCCATTCAGCCCTTCGAGCCAGCACTGCCATTCAATAGACAATAGTCAATAGGTGCAGGAGTAGGCCATTCGGCCCTTCAAGCCAGCACCGCCATTCAATGTGATCATGGCTGATCATTCCCAATCAGAACCCCATTCCTGCCTTCTCCCCATATTAAGAGCCCTATCCAGCTCTCTCTTGAAAGCTATTCAATATGATCATGGCCGATCATCTAAAATCAGTACCCTGTTCCTGCCTTTTCCCCATATCCCTTGATTCCTTTAGCCCTAAGAGCCAAATCTAACTCTCTCTTGAAGACATCTAAGTTTCTATCGTGTATCTCAGTGTCGCATTCTATTTGGTAGGCACGTGAAACAGCTTGACGTTTAATTAAAATGTTATATTATAAATGCAAGATGATTAAACGCATTATATAAATGATGTTGCCTATCCGGTTTAGTTCAGTTTATTGTTATGTGTACTGAGATTTTTTTAAATCTTGAAGATCAGTGCTATTGTGATTTAGAAGACTTTAAAAGACTTGGTTCCACCAAGGTGCAGATCAAAATGCCACAGGAGATCCTTCTTCCCTGTGGCTATCAAACTTTACAACCTCTCCCCCTTAACCATATAACCATATAACAATTACAGCACGGAAACAGGCCATCTCGACCCCTCTAGTCCGTGCCGAACACATAATCTCCCCTAGTCCCATATACCTGCGCTCAGACCATAACCCTCCATTCCTATCCCATCCATATAACTATCCAATTTATTTTTAAATGATAAAAACGAACCTGCCTCCACCACCTTCACTGGAAGCTCATTCCACACAGCTACCACTCTCTGAGTAAAGAAGTTCCCCCTCATGTTACCCCTAAACTTCAGTCCCTTAATTCTCAAGTCATGTCCCCTTGTTTGAATCTTCCCTATTCTCAGTGGGAAAAGCTTTTCCACGTCAACTCTGTCTATCCCTCTCATCATTTTAAAAACCTCTATCAAGTCCCCCCTTAACCTTCTGCGCTCCAAAGAATAAAGCCCTAACTTGTTCAACCTATCTCTGTAACTTAGTTGCTGAAACCCAGGCAACATTCTAGTAAATCTCCTCTGTACTCTCTCTATTTTGTTGACATCCTTCCTATAATTAGGCGACCAAAATTGTACACCATACTCCAGAATTGGCCTCACCAATGCCTTGTACAATTTTAACATTACATCCCAACTTCTATACTCAATGCTCTGATTTATAAAGGCCAGCACACCAAAAGCTTTCTTTACCACCCTATCTACATGAGATTCCACTTTCATGGAACTGTGCACAGTTATTCCCAGATCCCTCTGTTCACCTAATTCTTCAATTCCCTACCATTTACCATGTACGTCCTATTTTGATTTGTCCTGCCAAGATGTAGCACCTCACACTTATCAGCATTAAACTCCATCTGCCATCTTTCAGCCCACTCTTCCAACTGGCATAAATCTCTCTGTAGACTTTGAAACTCTACTTCATTACCGGCAACCCCACCTATCTTAGTATCATCTGCATACTTACTAATCCAATTTACCACACCATCGTCCAGATCATTGATGTACATGACAAACAACAGTGGACCCAACACAGATCCCTGTGGCACCCCACTCGTCACTGGCCTCCAACCTGACAAACAACCATCCACCATTACTCTCTGGCATCTCCCATTCAGCCACTGTTGAATCCATCTTGCTACTCCACCATTAATACCCAACCATTGAACCTTCTGTCGTGGGATCGACTGATCTCTTCCCCCCCCCCCCCCCCCCCCCTTCCCAATCTTTGCATATCCCCAATCCTTTCCACTCGTCACTTTAATTTCATATTTCATGTCTTTTGTGTTTTTATGACAGATGGGAGATCAATTTCGCTCCTGGGATAAATAAGGTTCTATCGTGTCATTATTGTGATTTGGAAGATGTTAAAACCTGCTTTTTGGTGTTGTTTTTTCAGACTAAGGATACCGTCCCAGCCGTGGTGATAGAGCCTTCTGTAGAAAGCATCAATGATGTTATGTACGAAACTATCCCTGCAAAGGAGGATGATATGCCACCTGGGTTCCTGTTTAAGGTGGGTGAGAGGTTCACTAAGTCGCTAGTTAATAAATGTATTAATAATTCAATAGTCAGGATCTAGTGACAGACACAAAAACCTGGAGTAACTCCCCCGACTCTCAGTCTTAAAAAGGGTCTCGACCCGAAAAGTCACCTAGTCCTTCTCTCGATAGGCGCTGTTTGTCCCACTGAGTTACTGCAGCTTTTTATGTCTATCTTCGGTTTCAGGCAGCACATCTGGAGATAAGGAATAGGTGACATTTTCAGGTCGAGATCCTTCTTCAGACTAAGAGTCAGGGGAAAGGGAAATAAGAGATATAGACGGTGATTATAGAGAGACGTAGAATGAATGACCATCATCATCATCGTTGAAAACATTAGCGACGCTGTGGCGCTGGTTACCAACGGGAACGGTGACGGACGCACCACACATCTCTGTCCTCCAGTTCCTGCGGACTTCCACCGCTGGAAGTATAGGGTTTTGGTGTGTGTGCTTGACCATCATTCCTTACAATGCTGTGTACGACAGTGATCGCAACTTCTACTGAAGTATGGATGGCCGTTGGCTCGCTAAAAACTCATCCACCCTTTGACAGGTCTTGTTTTTGGTCCTTCATGGGGGTCCACAGCCCCCTCCTCACCTGGCAAACCAGGTGGGGAGACGGTTTAGTCGCCGACATCTTCCGACCATGGAGCAGGTAGCACGGGATTACATGGTACCCGAATGAATGAAAGATATGCGAAAGAGTAAAGATGATAAAGGGAACAGGCCATTGTTTTAGATGTGGGTTTAGGTGAAAACCGGTTCCAGCCAATGAGGGTCAACAAGACATCTTTGAAAATTGTACAACGACTTGGGTGGGGGAGGGACGGAGAGAGAGGGGATGCAAGGGTTACGTGGAGGTAGAGAAATCAATATTCATATCACTGGGGTGTCATTGTTATCGTGCATCTTTTGAAGTTTGTCAGAGTCATTTGAGACACGCCAAATTTCCTCTGTCTCCTCCGGTAATGGAGGCTTTAGTGAGACTCCTTGGCTGTTGCATCAGTGTGGTTAGTCCGCAACAGACCGCTGGTAATATTAACACTAAGGAGCTTTAACTTATACCAAGCCGATAAACCTACAAAACCTGTACGTCTTTGGAGTGTGGAAGGAAACTGAAGATCTCGGAGAAAACCCACGGGGAGAACGTGCAAACTCCTTCCAGACAGCACCAGTAGTCAAGATGGAACCCGGGTCTCTGTCGCTGTGAGGCAGCAACTCTACCGTTGCACCACAGTGCCGCCCTTATTGTACAAATTAATTAAGCTGTGGTGAATTGACGTTGCAGTTGAGTTGAAACTCTTCATTTATTCTTGTGACAGGTTCGGGCTCTGCACGATTATAATGCGACTGACACTGATGAGCTGAACCTTAAAGCGGGCGATGTTGTCTTAGTTATTCCCCATGACAACCCAGAAGACCAGGTGAGTGGTGTTGTACATGGTGCTTGTAGCTGCCACAATTTCACCAAGCAACAGGTGATAGACAGGGCCTTACCTTGTAGTACTTTCCTCATTCCACACGAGCCGCATATGGAGAGCTGATCCAAAATGGAGTTTAGTTTTGAGATATAGTGCGGAAACACGTCCTTCCGCCCACCAAGGCTGTGCCGACCAGCGATCCCTGCACGCTAACACTGTCTAACACACGCACACACACACGCACACACACACACTGATTTACAATTTTACCGAAGCCAATTTGGCAACAAAACTGTGTGTCTTTTGGAGTGTGGGAGGAAACCGGAGCACCCGGAGAAGACCCACGCAGGTCACTGGGAAAACCTACAAACAGTAAATGTAGTCGGGTTCAAACTCTGGTCTCTGGTGCTGTAAGGCAGCAGTTCTACCGCTGCGCCACCGTGCTGCTCAAATATCGACCCAATGGAACCCTGTATAGAGCATCGTGATCATGACTTGATTGTTCATTTTGGATGAGGGATGAATATTGATCTCACAAGGGATGGGGGAGAAAACTTCCATGCTCTTTGGATAAAAGACCCATGATGTGTTTTGGCAAGGGCCGTTCACAGCCTCTCTGCATAAGTAATCGGATCAGAATTAGGCCATTCATGTCTACTCCGCCATTCAATCATGGCTGATCTATCTCTCCCCCCCCCCCCCCCACCATTCTCCTGCCTCCTCCCCATAACCCCTGACACCCGTATTAATCAAGAATCTTATTTATCTCTGCCGTGAAAAATATCTAAACGGGAGGCTGGGACTTGATCTCAAGTCTCTGGATCAATGGATCTGACGTTTAAAGGGCCTGTCCCACTGGGGCGACCTGAACCCGTGAGTTCTGGCGAGTTTGCCCTCGACTCATACTCGCAGTATGGTCGACACGAGGTCGTAGGAGGTCTTTGTAACTCTCCTTCATGCTCGAGAGTAGTCCCCGCGTACTCAAGGCCTCAACTAGGTCTCGCCGTATTTTTCAACATGCTGAAAAATGCCCGCGAGTAAAAAAAGGTCGCCATGGAAAAAATCGATATTTTTTTTACTCGTAGGTTTAGGTCGTAGGTCGGCATGTTAGTCGTAGGTAATCGAGGGTAGACAATAGACAATAGGTGCAGGAGTAGGCCATTTGGCCCTTCGAGCCAGCACCGCCATTCAATGTGATCATGGCTGATCATCCACAATCAGTACCCCATTCCTGCCTTCTCCCCATATCCCCTGACACCGCTATTTTTAAGAGCCCTATCTAGCTCTCTCTTGAAAGCATCCAGAGAACCTGCCTCCACCGCCCTCTGAGGCAGAGAGGTAGTTGAAGGTAGTCGTAGACAGTCTTCATCTTAGTCGAAGGGAGATTGAAGGAGGTCGTCTTCACTCTCCACTATTCGGTGGCCAATTTTCCCAAAGCTAGTCAAAGCTGGTCTTCAACATAGTCGAAGGAGGTAACCGAGGAAGAGCAAAAGGAAGGACTTGAACTTTATTTTGCCTTCCATCACAGTGAGGAATGTGGAGGAGTCACTGTGGTGGATGTTCATGTTAAAATGTGTTTTTGAGTGATTTGTTGCTTTTAATTGTATGACTGACCTGGCCAAATTAAATTCCTCGTATGTTGCAAAACATGCTTGGCGAATAAAGTGTGATTCTGATTCTGATTCTATGCATTGTGTACCAAGCACAAGTTCCTAATATTGTCATAGTCATACAGCGTGGAAACAGGCCCTTTGGCCCAACTTGCCCACACCGATCAACTTGCCCCATCTGCCTGCATTTGGCCCATCACCCTCTAAACATATCCTATTCATTTACCTGTCCAAATGTGCATTAAAGGCTATGATGGTCCCTGCCTCAACTACCTCCTCCTGCAGCTCGTTCCATATACCCACCACCCTTTGTGTGTAAAAAAAAAATGTGTACAAATTCATGGGAGGAATAGATCTGATAGGGTCTCTTGTCCCGAGTGGGGGAGTCAAGAATTGGATGACGCAGGTTCAGGGCGAGGGGGGAAGATTTAATAGGAATATGAGGGGTAACATTTTCCATTCCAAGGGTGGCGAGAGTATGGAACGAGCTGTTGGAGGGGGTAGTTGAGGCAGTTACTATTGCAACATTTAGACAGTTACGTGGATAAGACAGGTTAGAGGGATATGGGCCAAACGCAGGCAGGTGGGACTAGTGTAGATGGGACATGTTGACTGGTGTGGGCAAGTTGGGCCTATGGGCCTGTTTCCACACTAAGACTCCATGACTCTAAGAGATCAATAGATGGATGAAAAGTTTTTTAAAAAAACCTCTCGGGTTCCTATTAAGTCTTTGCCTCGCCTCACCTTAAACCTATGTCCTATGGTTCTCGATTCCACTACTCTGGGCATTTTCCATGACTGTGGAATTTACCCGACTCATTGGTCCCTGTATCGGCTCTCTTGCTAACACTGGACCCTTGCAATTGTTCTTGCAGGACGACGGCTGGCTCATGGGCATCAAGGAAGCTGACTGGGCACAGAAGAAAGATCTGAAGTCATTTGCTCGTGTTTTCCCTGAGAACTTCACTGAGAGACCTCAGTGAAAAGCGGGTTGCCCGTGGAGGACCACCGCAGTGCGGGTGAAGGAAGCCCCCACGGAAACCCCCCCCGCAGCAGAGCAACTATTTACCCTAAACTCCCCCTCCAGGAACGCAGAAGTTGTTGCCACTGTGTACATTAGCGTTCAATGTTTACTGAATCTGGTCGCGGAGCTTTCGTCAGTCAGTTCGTACGCTCCTGAGCAGATCTGGTCGGTCCCTGGAAGTGTCCAGGTCTTATAACGAAACCGGCAACTTGCTCCCGTTTCACATTTGTTGCATGAGAATTCTATTGTGATCATTTGAGTGTGAAAGAAAGTCAAATATATTTACGTACGAGCTATCATGGATGCCTAAGTGAAAGGTGGAAGAAATGAGCCTATGTTTGTAAAATAAGTTGTTTTATTTTCAAAAAGGGGGGTGTGATAGGTTAGATGTGATCTTTGGATCATGTGGTCCTCTTCGGCAGTCAGGTCTGACTTGAGGGGAACTCAGTTTAAAACTGAAGCAAGCCAGCTCCTATGGGTTTTGGTGCTTCTGTGAGTGGAGAGAGAGAGAGAGGAGGGGAAGCAGCAAATCGGGAGAAGATATTTAACGTAGACTGCCCTGGATGTCCCCCCCCCCCCCCCCCCCCCCGTGGTCCGACCCCACTCTCAGTTGTAATTCTGAGGAAGGGATGTGCAGGAAGGAACTGCAGATGCTGGTTTGCACCGAAGATAGACACAAAATGCTGGAGTAGCTCAGCGGGACAGGCTGCATCTCTGGAGAGAACGGTTCGGGTCGTGGCCCTTCTTCAGACTGGGGTGACATTTCGTGTCGAGACCCTTCTTCACACTGACGAAGTGCCTCGACCCGAAACGCCACCCATTCCTTCTCTCCAGAGATGCTGCCTGTCCCTCTAAGTTGCTCCAGAACTTTGTGTCTATCTTCGTTCCAGCAGTTCATTATCCTTAATCTTCCTTTGCAAGAAGCAGCGAGTTTTCTGAATTAAATGATGGTAAATGTCTGGGATGGATTCTTGAACCAGAGCAATCCCATGACCTCCATTTGTCTAAGCCAGTATGGGTGGGTGAGGGGGGGGGGGGGGGGGTGTTGTACGGTGGGATTCGGGTGGAGAGTTTTGTTACTAAATCATCTTTAAACCGGTGCTCCTTGGTCTGACGAGGGGCCTTGATCCGAAACGTCACCCATTCCTTCTCTCCAGAGATGCTGCCTGACCCGCTGCGTTACTCCAGCATTTTGTGTCTACCTTCACCGTGTCCCACTTCAGTCACTTTTGTTTCTTCAGTTGCTTTAATTGGCAAATGCTGGTGCTGGCAGAGCATGTTCTTGGTGTGTGATTGTAGGGGTGGGGGTATGGTAGTCTGCTGTGGGCTGGGGGCATTTTGTTAAATCTGCTCTCTCCTTGTTCCCCTCCACCCCCCCCCCTCACTCTCTGCAGATGCTCCGTTTGCAGGCTCCACCACTGGCAGAACGCATTTAGTGTGTGATTATAACTCTACTGCCCAGCCCGACCCATCCAAACGCACAATCAACATCCTCTAACTAATGAGCACGTTTCATCCTTGCTGGGTTAGTCACCAAACAGCTGCTGCTGTCTTCCCACTTTGATACCTGGCCAAGGAACTGAATTACTGGTTAACAATCTGCCCGTCCTTGCATTCAAAGTTACATTTGCCTTTGGAATTAATTCTTCAGCTTCTCGCCCTTTTGCTCCTGTTCGCTCCCCCAATACCAATTATACTTCCGTTAAAACATGGACTTACAGAAACTTCTCAAGTGGTCATTAACTTGGACACCCAGCTACCGATTTTCATCCGACATTGGAGGCCAGTCGGCCCATTAAGTCGATGCCGGCTGTGAGCATTGGCACACCCTCCACCGAGATTCATCTGGAATTCAGCCATGTCCACCAACAGCCTGTTACCTCCACCTAATCTTGGGATGACTTGGGCAGCGGCGCAGCGGTAGAGTTACTGCCTGACAGCCCAGAGACTCCCGGTTCGATCCTGACCATGGGTGCGGCCTGTACGGAGTTTTTACCTTGTCCCCGTGACCTGCCTGGGTTTTCTCCGAGAACTTCGGTTTCCTCCCACACTCCAAAGGTTTGCAGGTTAATTGGCTTGGTGTAAATGTAAAAATTGTCCCTATTGTGTGTAGGATAGAGTTTAATGTGCCGGGATCACTGGTCGGCGCGGACTCGATGGGCCGAAGGGCCTGTTTCAGCACTGAATCTCTAAACTAAACTAAACTAAATATCTCCATTTGGATTTAATTCTTCAGCTTTTCTTTCTTATACTCTCATTCCCTGATGATCACTCCCTAAATACCAAAAACACTTCCATTAATATATCGTCCTGCAGAATTTTCTCAAGTGGTTATTAACATGGACACTAAGCTACCTATTTTCATCCGACATTGCAGGCCAATTGGCCCATTAAGTCGATGCAAGCTCAGAGCATTTGCGCAACTTCCACTGATTCTTCTGGAATTCAATCATGTCCATGATAGCAACCTGGTCCATCATAGCAACCTGGTTCTTCCACCTAGTCTTGGGGTGTTGTACATTAAAACCTGTTAACGTAACATTCAACATGTCTTTGGGGGGGGGGGGGGGGGTTCTGCTCAGACTCCTGTAGGACTATGTTGAGGAATGACAACACCAACTCAATCCCACCCGTTGCTGAAGTTCCTATCGACACTTTGTCCCATTCTGGACAACGGATGTCAGCTGCTCCCCTCTGTCCAACATGTGCTCTGTGACTGCATGAAGTGCAGATGCTGGTTTAAACCGCAGATAGACACAAAAACTCAGCGGGTCAGGCAGCATCTCTGGAGAAAAGGAATAGGTGACGTTTCGGGTCGTGACCCTCTTTCAGACTGAGAGTCGGGAAGGGGGGGGGGGGGGGGGGGGGGGAAGGGAAACGAGAGAAAGGCGGTGATATAGAGAGATAAGGAACAAATGAATGAATGATGTGCAAAGATATAACAAAGAAACATCACCGATTCCTTTTCTCCGGAGATGCTGTCTGACCCGCTGAGCTACTCCAGCTTTTTGTCTCTACCTCTGTAAATGCAGACCTGCCTGATCATTGAGTTAAGATGTTGATCATCTTTTAGTTTGTTTTTTTTCATGCTGGTCAACCCTGTTGATCTCTCGATGAAGCAGTATTTTAAGTCCTAAATTATGCAGCCATTTATTATGCTTGAGTTGTTACAATCAAATGGTTCTGTTCGATCTAGCTAGCCACGTGTCTACTGTGTATTTGTTCAGTGTGGGCCATTGATGCTGCCTGTATGTATCTGTGACCTTCTCCAATGGTTCCACTGCAACCACTTTGAAAGTTGTTTCAGTATTCATTGTATTTATCTGAAGAATGACGGCAAATATCGTGGCACCGCTGGTAACTTGTTTCATGGTGGCCTCCGGGCATCTAATACTTTGAACATTTTACTTGGTTGCAAGCAGGCAATGTTCTATTCTTTGTGGCGTTCCGAACCCCTGAAATCACTGGCAATGTTGTCTTTTGTTCATTTTTGAAATGCACTGTTCATTACTCAACTACCAGGTAATAAAATCGGTCTTCTGGTTACTTGTGGCTTTTTTTTTATGGCTGGAAAGTTTGGTTGAAAATAGTTTAGTTCATTTGTTATCCCGTCGTGTACCGAGCAACAGTGAAAAGCTTTTGTTGCGTGCTAACCAGACAATGGAAATCAATTAGGTGCACAAAAATGCTGGAGAAACTCAGCGGGTGCAGCAGCTTCTATGGAGCGATGGAAATAGGCAACGTTTCGGGCCGAAACCCTTCTTCACACTTCAGAGTGTAAGAACTGCAGATGCTGGTAAAATCGAAGGTAGACACAAAATGCTAGAGTAACTCAGCGGGTGAGGCAGCATCTATGGAGGGAAGGAATGGGTGACGTTTCGGGTCGAGACCCTTCTTCAGACGGGGTCTGGAGCAAGTTCTCCCTGTGACCGCGTAGCTTTTCCCCGGGTTCTCCGGTTTCATCCCACATTCCAGACTCCGCCTGAAATAGGGTCTCGACCCAAAACGTCACCCATTCCTTCTCTCCAGAGATGCTGCCTGTCCCGCTGAGTTACTCCAGCATTTTGTGTCTATTACAATTTACTGTGTACAGATACATGATAAAGGGAATAACCTGAATAACGTTTAGTGCAAGATAAAGCCAGTAAAGTCCGATCAAAGATAGTCCAGGGGTCTCCAAGGGGGTTGATAGTAGTTCAGCACTGCTCTCTTGTTTTGGTAAGATGATTCAGTTGCCGGAAAACAGCTGGGAAGAAACTGTCCCTGAATCGGGAAGTGTGCGTTTTCACACTTCAATACTTTTTGCCCAATGGGAGAGGGGAGAAGAGGGAGTGGCCAGGGTGTGACATCCTTGATAATGCTACTGGCCTTGCTGAGGCAGCGCGAGGTGTAAAGGCAGTCAATGGAAGAGAGGTTGGCGTGTTTGAAATGTGCTAAACCTTTCCCAATATAGACCCCATGCTTAATTTCTTTACCCGGCCTCTCGAACTGTAATCAATGGGGTAGTATAAAAGCAAAATCTCTTTACAAGGGCAGTACAGTGGCGCAGTGGTTGAGTTGCTGCCTCACAGCGCCAGAGACCTGGGATCGATCCTGACTACGGATGCTGTCCGTGTGGAGTATGTAGATGGGGCGTGTTGGTTGGCGTAGGCAACTTGGGCTGAAAAGCCTGTTTCCACGCTGAAATACTCTAGGTGGGACTAGTGTAGATGGGGCGTGTTGGTCGGCGTAGGCAAGTTGGCTAAAAGGTCTATTTCCTCACTGTGTGACTACTACAATCAGTCTGAAGAAGAGTTCCTATGCAGGACATTGTCCATTCCTTCCACAGATGCTGCCTGACCCACTGAGTTCCTCCAGCACTGGAAATTTGGAATGACTGATGTTTCTCATAATTAAGGTTACCTTGTTCGTAAACGGCATCATTTCTGACAGGGAACAACCAAAAAAATCATTCATTACATCTGCCTAATGACATGGAACATGACAGTGTCGTGATCCTTGCAGTAGGATGGCATTGATGGTGTTGGCACTAATTATACTCACAGCTTTTTACGAGGATGTTAGAAACATGGAAAATAGGTGCAGGAGGAGGCCATTCGGCCCTTCGAGCCTGCACTGCCATTCATTGTGATCATGGCTGATCGTCCCGTATCAAATAGAAACATACATGTTGCCAGGACTAGAGGGTGTGAGCTACAGGGAGAGGTTGAGCACGCTGGGACTCTATTCCTTGGAGCGCAGGAGGATGAGGGGTGATCTTATAGAGGTGCATAAAATCATGAGAGGAATAGATCGGGTAGATGCACAGCTTCTCTTGCCCAGAGTAGGGGAATGGAGGACCAGAGGACATGGTTTTAAGGATAATGGGAAAAGATTTAATAAGTATCTGAGGGGTAATGTTTTCACACAAAGGGTGGTGGGTGTATGGAACAAGCTGCCAGAGGTGGTAGTTGAGGCTGGGACTATCCCAACGTTTAAGAGACAGTTGGACAGGTACAAGGATAGGACAGGTTTGGAGGGATATGGGCCAAACGCAGGCAGGTGGGACTACCTTGCCTAGTGTAGAAGGGACAAGTTGGTCGGTGTGGACAAGGGGGGCCAAGGGGCTGTTTCCATGCTCTATGTACATTTAATTGCTAGAGTCACAAGCAAACTGGAGGAACAACACCTCATTCAGATTGGGGAGCTTGCAACCCAATGTAATGACTATTTAATTTTTACTACACTGAGACATAGTATGGAAACAGGCCCTTCGGCCCACCAGGTCCATGCCGACCAGCGATCAATCACCCCGTCCACCTGCACTATCCAACACATTAGGGACAATTTATAATATTACCAAAGCCAATTAATCTACAAACCCGTACGTCTTTGGAGTGAGAGGAAACTGGAGCACCCGGAGAAAACCCACGCAGGTCACTGGGAAACATACAAACCATACAGACAGCATCTGTAGTCAGGATCGAACCCGGATCTCTGGTGCTGTATCAAGGATAGACACGAAATGCTGGAGTAACTCGGCGGAACAGGCACTATCTCTGGAGAAAATGAAAGAAATGGTCTGGGTGACCCGTTGAGTTACTCCAGCATTTTGAGTCTATCTGGAGGATTGGGAACTTAGACACAAAAAGCTGGAGTAATTCAACTGGACAAGCCACATCTCTGGAGAGAAGGAATGGGTGACGTTTCGGGTCGAGACCCTTTTTCAGACTGGTTAGGGGTAAAGAAAACGAGAGATAAAGATCAACGAATGAAAGATATGCAAAAAAGTAACAATGATGAAACAGGCCATTGTCAGCTGTTTGTAGGGTGAAAATTAGAAGCTAGTGTGACTTGGGTGGGAGAGCGATAGAGAGAGAGGGAATGTCGGGGCTACCTGAAGTGAGAGAAATCAATATTCATACCACTGGGCTGTAAGCTGCCCAAGCGAAATATGAGATGCTGTTCCTCCAATTTGTGTTTAGCCTCACTCTGACAATGGAGGAGACTGAGGACAGAAAGGTCTGTGTAGGAATGGGAAGGAGAATTAAAGTGTCCAGCAACCGGGAGATCAGGTAGGTTCACGCGGGTTGAATGAATGTGTGCCACAAAACGATCGCCCAGTCTGCATTTGGTCTCACCGACGTATAAGAGACCACATCGTGAAAAATGGATACAGTAGATGAGGTTGGAGGAACCTCTGCCTCACCTGAAAGGACTCATTTAAGAATAAGGGGTAAGCCATTTAGAAATGAGACGAGGAAACGCTTTTTCACACACAAAGTTGTGAGTCTGTGGAATTCTCTGCCTCAGAGGGCGGTGGAGGCCGGTTCTCTGGATACTTTCAAGAGAGAGCTAGATAGGGCTCTTAAAGATGGCAGAGTCAGGGGATATGGGGAGAAGGCAGGAATGGGGTACTGATTGGGGATGATCAGCCATGATCACATTGAATGGTGGTCTGGCTTGAAGGGCCAAATAGCCTACTCCTGCACCTATTGTCTATTGACTTTCGGGGTCCCTGGACAGAGTCGAGGGAGGAGGTATAGCGACAGGTGTTGCAACTTCTGCGGTTGCAGTGGAAGGTACCTGGGGAGGGGGTGGGAAGGGATGGGTTAATCAGGAAGTTGCGGAGGGAATGGGAAGATGGGCTTAACAAATTCAGTCTGAAGAAGGATCCCAATTCAAGATGTTACCTATCCATATTCTTTAGGGATGCTGCCTGGCCTGTTGAGTTACTTCAGCACTCTTGTCTTTTTTTTAAACCAAATGTACCTTGGACTGGTAGTCTGAATGACAGTTTTGCATTTATCCACCAGAGTGCACCAAAGAGCTTGCATGCAATGATTGTCCTGGCAGCATCAAGATACTGAAGTTTGTGTAGGCATTTTATTACCAATGTGTGTGCTGAACTCATTTTACCAAAAGCCTTGGACCATGCAGTTCACATCTTTTCATTGATCATAACATTGGGACCTCATTAAAACTTACTGAATAGTGAAAGGCTTGAATAGAGTGGATGTGGAGAGGTTGTTTCCACTAGTGGGAGAGTCTAGGACCAGAGGTCATAGCCTCAGAATTAAAGGACGTTCCTTTCTGAAGGAGATGAGGAATTTCTTTAGTCAGATAACCATATAACCATATAACAATTACAGCACGGAAACAGGCCATCTCGGCCCTTCTGGTCCGCGCCGAACACTTATTCTCCCCTAGACCCATCTACCTGCACTCAGACCATAACCCTCCATTCCTTTCCCGTCCATATACAATCCAATTTATTTTTAAATGATAAAAGTGTGGTGAATCTGTGGAATTCTTTGTGGAAGCTAAGTCAATGGTTATTTTTAAGGCAGAGATAGATAGAAAAAAACCCATAGGGAGTGATACAGTGTAGAAACAGGCCCTTTGGCCTAACTCGCCCACACCGGCCAACAATGTCCCAGCTACCCTAGTCCCACTTGCCTGCGCTTGGTCCATAATCCTCCAAACCTGTCCTATCCATGTTCCTATCAAACTGTTTCTTAAACGATGGGATAGTCCCAGCCTCTTGATTAGATTCTTGATTAGTACAGGTGTCCGGGGTTATGGGGAGAAGGCAGGAGAATGGGGTTAGGAGGGAGAGATAGATCAGCCATGATTGAATGGTGAAGTAGACTAGATGGGCTGAATGGCCTCATTCTGCTTCTATCATTTATGAAAATAACCATTTAGACTTTAGAGATTCAGTCCCAGTGTGGAAACAGGCCCTTTGGCCCACCGGGTCAGCGCCGACCAGCGATCACCCCATCCACTGGCACTATCCTTCACTCTACCTTGGTGCACATGTTAATAAAGAAATGATTGAACACTGGGAATAATTTACTATTTAATTAAGGCAATTAGCCTGTAATTAAAGAATTAATTAGAGAAGAAATGGGTGACGTTTTGCATCGAGACCCTTCTTCAGACTGAGTGTCAGGGGAGGGGAGAGATACAGAGATAAGGAAGTGCAAGGTGTGAAAACGGGACATCAAAGGGGGTGGAGCTCAAGGAAAATGTAGAATAGATCATTGTTAGCTGAGAGAAGGTGACAACAAAGCAAACAGAGATAAAATGTACTCAAGGACAGTCTGACTGGTAGGAGAAGTGGGGGAGACGGAGGGAGAGAACAAGGGTTACTTGAAGTTAGAGGTCAATATTCATACCGCTGGGGTGTAAGCTGCCCAAACGAAATATGAGGTGCTGTTCTTTCAATTTGCGCTGGGCCTCACTCTGACAATGGAGGAGGCCCAGGACAGAAAGGTCAGTATTGGAAGGGAAGTTTAAGTGACCAACAACCGGGAGATCAGATCGCTGAACGATTTGCTTGGTCTCACTAATATATAGGAACCCACACCTGGAACAGTGGATGCAGTAGATGACGTTGGAGGTGGTGCAAGTGAACCTCTGCCTCACCTGGAAAGACTAGGGGTCCTTGGATGGAGTTCTCCCTCAAATGTCTCCCTCATTTGATTTCTGTTTGGTTTGTTGTAACCTACTCCCTAGTTAACTATGATCTATTTGACATTTTCCATGAGCGCCACCCCCTTTGATGTCTCATTCTCACACCTCGCTCTTCCTTATCTCTACATAGATACATAGATACATAGATACATAGAAAATAGGTGCAGGAGTAGGCCATTCGGCCCTTCGAGCCTGCACCGCCATTCAATATGATCATGGCTGATCATCCAACTCAGTATCCCGTACCTGCCTTCTCCCCATACCCCCTGATCCCTTTAGCCACAAGGGCCACATCTAACTCCCTCTTAAATATAGCCAATGAACTGGCCTCAACTACCCTCTGTGGCAGAGAGTTCCAGAGATTCACCACTCTCTGTGTGAAAAAGTTTCTTCTCATCTCGGTCCTAAAGGATTTCCCCCTTATCCTTAAGCTGTGACCCCTTGTCCTGGACTTCCCCAACATCGGGAACAATCTTCCTGCATCTAGCCTGTCCAACCCCATAAGAATTTTGTACGTTTCTATAAGATACCCTCTCAATCTCCTAAATTCTAGCATGTACAAGCCGAGTCTAGCCAGTCTTTCTTCATATGAAAGTCCTGACATCCCAGGAATCAGTCTGGTGAACCTTCTCTGCACTCCCTCTATGGCTATAATGTCCTTCCTCAGATTTGGAGACCAAAACTGTACGCAATACTCCAGGTGTGGTCTCACCAAGACCCTGTACATCTATATCTTCCCCTCTCCTGACTCTCAGTCTGAAGAAGGGTCTCGACCCAAAACGTCACCCATTCATTCTCTCCAGAGATGCTGCCTGTCCCGCTGAGTTACTCCAGCATTTTTGTGTCTACCTTTGGTTTCAGTCAGTGCCTGCAGTTCCTTCCTGTAAACCTGTATGTCTTTGGCGTGTGGGAGGAAACCCACGGGGCCACGGGGAGCAAACTCCATACAGACAGCACCCGCAGGCAGGATCAAACCCACGACTCTGGCGCTGTAAGGCAGCAACTCTGCCGCGGTGCCAATTGAACACTGGAAGTCTTGGGTGCGTGTAAGTCACCTGTAAACGTATTTCGTAACTAGCTGTGCATATCGATGCAAAGCTTGGGCATTTGATGTCATATGCCATCAAGTCTACTCTGCCATTCAGTCATGGATGATCTATCTCTCCCTCCTAACCCCATTCTCCTGCCTTCTCCCCATAACCTCTGACACCCGTACTGATCAAAAATCTATCTGTCTCTGCCTTAAAAATATCCACTGACTTGGCCTCCACAGCCTTCTGTGGCAAAGAATTCCACAGATGCACCACCTTCTGACTGAAGAAATTTCTCCTCATCACCTTCCTAAAAGAACAGCCTTTAATTCTGAGGCTATGACCTCTAGTCCTAGACTCTCCCACTAGCGGAAAAACCCTCTCCACATCCACGTGTGTAAGAAAGAACTGCAGATGCCGGTAAAAGTTTGAAGAAGGGTTTCGACCCGAAACATCACCTATTCCTTCTCTCCAAAGACGCTGCCTCACCTGCTGAGTTACTCCAGCATTTTGTGTCTACTCTCCACATTCACTATATCCAAGCCTTTCACGATTCTGTACGTTTCAATGAGGTCCCCCCTCATTCTTCTAAACTCCAGCGACAACAGGCCCCGCGTCGACAAACGCTCATAATCGTCAGTGTATACATTTCTCTCCGACTTTTCCTGCAAAGTTCAATTACAATAGACAATAGACAATAGGTGCAGGAGTAGGCCATTCAGCCCTTCGAGCCAGCACCACCATTCAATGTGATCATGGCTGATTATCCCCGTTCCTGCCTTCTCCCCATACCCCCTGACTCTGCTATATTTAAGAAGCCCTATCTAGCTCTCTCTTGAAAGTATCCAGAGAACCGGCCTCCACCGCCGTCTGAGGCAGAGAATTCCACAGACTCACAACTCTCTGTGAGAAAACGTGTTTCCTCGTCTCCGTTCTAAATGTCTTACCCCTTATTCTTAAACTGTGGCCCCTGGTTCTGGACTCCCCCAATATCGGGAACATGTTTCCTATCTCTAGCATGTCCAAACCCTTAATAATCTTATATGTTTCAATAAGATACCCTTTCATCCTTCTAAACTCCTGAGTGTACAAGCCCAGCCGCTCCATTCTCTCAGCATATGACAGTCCCGCCATCCTGTGGTGGGATTCATTATTGTGCCATGAATCTTTAAAGAAAGCTGGACTTGCTGAGAGAGTGGCTTGTAAATCGTTGGATCTTGGGATTGGTAGAGATGGCCAATATCAAGCAAGGACATTTTCCTGAATCTGTTTAAAAAAAAACCCACTGCCAGAGCTGACACTTTTCAGATGAGGCATTAATCTGTGGTTGCCCCAAGAGAAGATAAAACGGGTGCACAAGGGAATGGCAAAGGCCTAAGGTTGTAAAGGTTGTAATAGAACAAGGCATGAGCATTAAACTTTCTTATGCTAGGGCTCATAAATCTATCGAGTTGTACAGCACAAAACAGCCCCTTTGACCCAGTGAGTCTACACTGACCATCAAGCATGCAGTTACACTCATCCAATATTAATCCCATTTTAAAAATTATTTCTCACATTCCCATCAATTTTTGGAATTCTCTGCCTCTGAAGGCAGTGGAGGCCGATTCACTGAATGCATTCAAAAGAGAGTTAGATAGAGCTCTTGGGACTAGCGGAATCAAGGGATATGGGGAGAAGGCAGGAACGGGGTACAGGTTGTGGATGATAAGCCATGATTACAGTGAATGGTGGTGCTGGCTCGAAGGGCCAAATGGCCCACTCCTGCACCTATTGTCTATGTATCTATGTATCAACACGCCTCCCTGTATCAACCCCTGTTTCTATAACTCACCTTTTAAGGTGAATGGGGAAAGGATTTCACAGGAACCTGAGGGGTAACTTTTTTTGTGGTGGGTGTATGGAACGAGCTGGTGGAGGAGGTAGTTGAGGCAGGTGGTATCACAACGTTGAAGAAACATTTAGACTTGTAGGTGGATAGGATAGGTTAGGAGGGATATGGGCCAAACGCAGGCAGGTGGGACAAGTGTAGAGGGAATTTGTTGGTTGGCGTGGGCAAGTTGGGCTGTAGGGCCTGTTTCGATGCTGTATCACTCTCTGTCCTAAACACGAGGGGCAATTTACAGAAGCCAATTAACCTAGAAACCCGCACGGCTGTGAAACGAAATCTGAGCGCTCTAAAGCGACAACTGTTTATCCACCGAAAAACACACAAAGTGCTGAGGTAATTCCCCAGGTCAGGCAGCATAGAAATATAGAAACATAGAAAATAGGTGCAGGAGTAGGCCATTCGGTCCTTCGAGCCTGCACCGCCATTCAATATGATCATAGCTGATCATCCAACTCAGTATCCCATACCTGCCTTCTCTCCATACCCCCTGATCCCTTGAGCCCTCTTAAATATAGCCATTGAACTGGCCTCAACTACATTCTGTGGCAGAGAGTTCCACAGATTCACCACTCTCTGTGTAAAAAATGATTTTCTCATCTCGGTCTTAAAAGACTTCCCTCTTATCCTTAAACTGTGACCCCTTGTTCTGGACTTCCCCAACATCGGGAATAATCTTCCTGCATCTAGCCTGTCCAACCCCTTAAGAATTTTGTAAGTTTCTATAAAATTCCCCCTCAATCTTCTAAATTCTAGTGAGTACAAGCCGAGTCTATCCAGTCTTCATATGAAAGTCCTGACATCCCAAGAATCAGTCTGGTGAACCTTCTCTGTACTCCCTCTATGAAGGCAAGAATGTCTTTCCTCAGATTAGGTGTGTTTCCTCAGATTAGGAAGGACATTGCTTTGGCCCATATCCCTCTAAACCTTGTTCCCGATGTTGGGGGAGTGGTCACAGTTTAAGAATACAGGGTAGGCCATTTAGGACTGAGATGAGGAAAAACCTTTTTAACCCAGAATTTGCGCGCGACGTCGCTCACATGGGCCAAAACTCCTCAGCTGGCCCGCCGGCTGGGCTTTGTGTGCAGTCCAGCACCCGGGCCAACTCATCATTCACCCAGCCACCGCCGAGTCGGTCAACGAATTGCCGTCGGGAATTTGTCCCTTATTTTGACCTTTAGTCCCTTATTTGGGAGTGAGGAAAGTTGGCACCTCTACGTATCACTGTTCAACATCAGCGCAGATTTAGTGCTGCCTAGTCCTAACGCCAGTGAGGTTCAGCTTCTGCATTCACAAGAGCAGTTTAGTTTAGGTTAGTTTAGAGATACAGTGGGCGACACAGGCCCTTCGGCCCACCGAGTCTGTGCCGGCCCAGAGCTCACACTACATGCTAGGGACAGTTTTTACCAAAACCAAACCTGTCCGTCTTTGAACTGTGATAGGAAACCGGAGCACCCGGAAAAATCCCACGCAGGTCACAGGGAGAACGTACAATCTTGGCATAGACAGCATTGAACCAGGGTCTCTGATGCTGTAAGGCAGCGACTCTACCACTACGCCACCATGCAATGGTCAACTCCTAATGCAGGGTCTTGGCCCACAGGGCCAACCATCCCTCTGAATCCACAGATGTTGCCTGAGCCACTGATTTCCCTTTGTGGCTTATTATTTAGTGTGGCTTACTGCATCTATGTATTTAGTGTCTCTATTTGTAATACAGTGATAGGTAATCATAGTCACAGAGTCTTACAGCGTGGAAACAGGCCCTTCGGCCCAACTTGCGCACGCCGGCCAACATGCCCCATCTACATTCGTCCCACCTGCCTGTGTTTGGCCCATATCCCTCTAAACTTGTCTTATTGAAAAGCGCTATACAAATAAAATGTATTATTATTATTATTATTATTATTATTATTATTATTATTATTATTATTATTATCCATGTAGCTGTCTATGTAGACACAAAATGCTGGAGTAACTCAGTGGGTGAGGCAGCATCTCGGGAGGGAAGGAATGAGTGACGTTTCGGGTCTCGACCCTTCTTCAGACGGAGTCTGAAATGTCGCCCGTTCCTTCTCTCCAGAGATGCTCCCGCACCCGCTGAGTTACTCCAGCATTTTGTGTCTACCTTCGATTTAGACCAGCACCTGCAGTTCTTTCTTACACATAGCTGTCTATGTAACTGTCTAAATGACTAAATGACTATGTAATTGTCTGTTTAAAAAAGAACTGCAGATGCTGGAAAAATCGAAGGTAGACAAAAATGCTGGAGAAACTCAGCGGGTGAGGCAGCATCTGTGGAGAGAAGGAATGGAATGGAATGGAGAGAAGGACATTCTTGCCATAGAGGGAGTGCAGAGATGGTTCACCAGACTGATTCCTGGGATGTCAGGACTTTCATATGAAGAAAGACTGGATAGACTCGGCTTGTACTCGCTAGAATTTAGGAGATTGAGGGGGGATCTTATAGAAACTTACAAAATTCTTAAGGGGTTGGACAGGCTAGATGTAGGAAGATTGTTCCCGATGTTTTGGAAGTCCAGGACAATGGGTCACAACTTAAGGATAGAGGGGAAATCCTTTAAGACCGAGATGAGAAAGACATTTGGTGAATCTCTGGAACTCTCTGCCACATAAGGTAGTTGAGGCCAGTTCATTGGCTATATTTAAGAGGGAGTTAGATGTGGCCCTTGTGGCTAAAGGGATCAGGGGGTATGGAGAGAAGGCAGGTACGGGATACTGAGTTGGATGATCAGCCATGATCATATTGAATGGCTGTGCAGGCTCGAAGGGCCGAATGGCCTACTCCTGCACCTATTTCTATGTATCTATGTATCTATGTAATTGTCTGAATATTTCTTCAAAATTTTGTGATAGTCCCAGCCTCAACTACCTCCTCTGGCAGCTCGTTCCATGCACCCATCACCCTTTGTGGAATCTCATATAGACAGGGTGGTAAAGAAAGCTTTTGGTATGCTAGCGTTTATAAATCAGAGCATTGAGTATAGAAGCTGGGATGTAATGTTAAAATTGTACAAGGCATTGGTGAGACCAAATCTGGAGTATGGTGTACAATTTTGGTTGCCCAATTATAGGAAGGATGTCAACAAAATAGAGAGAGTACAGAGGAGATTTACTAGAATGTTGCCTGGGTTTCAACAACTAAGTTACAGAGATAGGTTGAATAAGTTAGGTCTTTATTCTCTGGAGCGCAGAAGGTTAAGGGGGGACTTGATAGAGGTCTTTAAAATGGTGAGAGGGATAGACAGAGTTGATGTGGACAAGCTTTTCCCTTTGAGAATAGGGAAGATTCAAACAAGAGGACATGACTTCAGAATGAAGGGACAGAAGTTTAGGGGTAACATGAGGGGGAACTTCTTTACTCAGAGAGTGTTAGCGGTGTGGAATGAGCTTCCAGTGGAAGTGGTGGCGGCAGGTTCGTTGGTATCATTTAAAAATAAATTGGATAGGCATATGGATGAGAAGGGAATGGAGGGTTATGGTATGAGTGCAGGCAGGTGGGACTACGGGAAAAAAGTTGTTCGGCACGGACTTGTAGGGCCGAGATGGCCTGTTTCCGTGCTGTAATTGTTATATGTTATATGGTTATATGGTTTGTGTGAAAAAGCTACCCCTCAGGTGCCTATTAAATCTTTCCCCCCTCACATTAAATCTATGTCCTCTGATTCATTCCTGTCCGAAGAAGGAACTCGACCCGAAAACTTCACCAATTCCTTTTCTCCATAGATGCTGTCTGACACGCTGAGTTCCTACAGCTTTTTGTGTCTATTTTGGTTTAATCCAGCATCTGCAGTTCCTCCCTTCACTCATCCTCTCGTGATTCTCTGTAAATATCGACTCTGACCAGATGGGGGCACCAGATAGCCTCATTCCTCACTGTGTTCATGGTGAGATAACGATAACTTATAATGGGGAATTTTTCAACAGCCTCTGTGCAATGTGACTCCAACCACCTGGGTCCTGAGCTCCCAAATTCTCTTCCCCAACCCGTCCACCTCCTTAACTTTGACCAAACTTCTTCTTCAACTTAATGCTGGCTCAACTTTGTGTCCAATAACATTGCTACACAGTTGGTTGGAATTAGGGTTGCCAACTTTCTCACTCCCAAATAAGGGACAAAAAGTCAAAATACGGGACAAATACCCGACGGAGATTCGTTGACCGACTCGGCCGTGGCTGGGTGAATAATGAGTTGTCCCCGGTGCTGGACTGCACACAAAGCCCAGACGGCGGGCCAGCTGAGGAGTTTTGGCCTGGGCCGCGCGATGTCACGCGCAAAGTCCAGTGCCCCATCCAACTCATGAACCGATGATCGGCCATGAGAAGGAGGGGTGGTGGTGGTGGTGGTGTCGGCGGTAAGCGTAGGTCCGAAGGTTGGACAGCTGGTCGGGCTGCCGACCGACGGGGCCACGGGCGAGGCGCTGCTGCTGCTGCTGCTGCACTCCATGGGCTGCACTACGTTGGGACAGGTGAGGCAGGGCCGGACGCGGCGCTCCGACGTCCCCTCGACCTGACAGTCCCCTCGACCCGAGTAGTAGCAGTCAAATACGGGACAAGGGCGATCCCGTACGGGACAAACCAATTCAGCCCAATATATACAGGATGTCCCGGCTAATACGGGACAGTTGGCAGCCCTAATTGGAATGTTTAAAGTGCCCATTAAATGGACATTGATATCGTTCATGCAATTCATTAGTAGTATTCTGAAAGCAATCTATAATATCATAGATAGACACAAAATGCTGGAGTAACTCAGCGGGACAGGCACCATCTCTGGAGAGAAGGAATGCGTGAGGATTTGGGTCAAGACCCTTCATCAGATAAACCAGTGTCTGCAGTTCCTTCCAACACAATAATATCATAGAGTCATAGAAACATAGAAATAGGTGCAGGAATAGGCCATTCGGCCCTTTGTGCCAGCACCGCCATTCAATGTGATCATAGCTGATCATCCAAAATCAGTACCCTGTTCCTGCTTTCTCCCCATATCCCTTGATTCCGTTAGCCCTAAGAGCTACATCTAACTCTATCTTGAAAACATCCAGCGAATTGGCCTCCACTGCCTCCTGTGGCAGAGAATTCCAAAGATTCACAACTCTCTGGTTGAAAGTGTTTTTCCTCATCTCTGTCCTAAATGGCCTACCCTTATTCTTAAACTGTGACCCCCCCTGGTTCTGGACTTCCCCCAACATGGGGAACATTTTTCCTGCATTTAGCCTGGCCAATCCTTTAAGAATTGAATATGTTTCTATAAGATACCCTCTCATCCTTCTAACTTCCAGTGAATGCAAGCCCAGTCGAGCCATTCTTTCATCATATGTCAGTCCTGCCATCCTGGGAATTAACCTGGTGAACCTACGCTGCTGCACTCACTCAATAGCAAGAATGTCCTTCTTCTAATTAGGAGACCAGGGCCCTGTGCAACTGCAGTAGGACAGGGCACCGATACTCAAATCCTCTCGCTACAGAGTGATACAGCACAGAAACAGGCTCTTCGGCCCGCAGGCTCGGCCATGGTTTCATTGAACACCTTTGCTCAGTCCCCCTTCGCATATGAGACCTCCTGTTTGCCAAACACTCGCCTTGCCATTCCCATCCTGACCTTTCTGTCCTGGGCCTCCTCCACTGTCAGAGTGAGGCCAAACGCAAGGGACAGTCCCTCACATTCGCTTGGGCAGCTGACAACCGGTGGTATGACTATTGATTTCATTAACTTCAAGTCACCATTGCATTCCGTCTCTCTCTTTCCATCCCTCCCCCACCCTAGTCGTCGTACTAGTTTCACTGTCAGTATTACTCGTTATCACCTATCCCACAGCCAACAATGGACCATTGTGGGCTCTATCTTCCCTTGATCATCGTTGCTTTTTGCAATTCTTTCATTCGGAATCCGGAAATCGGGGGTGCAAAGAGACTTGGGAGTGCTGGTGCAGGATTGTCAAAAAGTTAATCTGCAAGCCGCATCAGTTACAAAAAAAAACAAACTCAATGAAAGCATTTATTTCAAGAGGTCATAAGTGATAGGTGTAGAATTAGGCCATTTGGCCCATCATATCTACATTCAATCATGGCTGATCTATCTCTCCCTCCTAACACCATTCTCCTGCCTTCTCCCCATAACCTCTGACACCTGTACTAATCAAAAACAGGGATGTAATGCTGAGGCTCTACAAGGCGCTGGTCAGGCCGCATTTGGAATATTGTGAACAATTTTGGGCCCTGTATCTGGGGAAGGATGTGCTGGCTCTGGAGAGGGTCCAGAGGACGTTTACAAGTATGATCCCAGGAATGAATGGGTTAACATATGATGAGCGTTTGACGGCACTGGGCCTGCACTCGCTGGAGTTTAGAAGAATCAGGGGGAGGGGACCTCATTGAAACATACAGAATAGTGAAAGGCTTGGATAGAATGGATGTGGAGAGGATGTTTCCACCAGTGGGCAAATCTAGGACTAGAGATCATAATCTCAGAACTAAAGGAACTAAAACTAAAAAAAAATCAAACTCGTGGTTCTTTTAGGAAGGAGATGAGAAGAAATGTCTTTAGTCAGAGTATGGTGAATCGGTAAAATTCTTTGCCACAGAAAGCTGTGGAGGCCAAGTCAGTGGATATTTTTAAGGCAGACTTGGATAAATTCTTGGTTAGTAAAGCTGTCAGAGGTTATCCCACATGACCACGGGGTGAACGTACAAACTCCGTACAGACAGCACCCGTAGTCAGGATCAAACCCGGGTTGCTGACGCTGTGAGGCAACAAATCTACCGCTGTGTCATTGTGCTGCCCTTATGTTCTGCCATTCGATCTATTTTTCCCTCTCAAACCCATAGACTTTGCCCAAACCGCACACCTCTAGATTCAGAGACAGCTTATTCCCAGCTGTTATCAGGCAACTGAACCATCCTCTTATCACCAACTGGAGAGCGGTATTGGCCTGGCATCATCCTCATTTAAGACCCTTGTACTATCGTCAATCAGACTTTGCTGGACTTTACTGGCTTTACCTTGCACTAAATGTTATTCCCTTGTTATGTAAATGGCTCGATTGTAATCATGTATTGTCTTTCCGCCGACTGGATAGCATGCAACAAAAGCTTTTCACTGTACCTCGGTACACGTGACAACAATATAGACAAAACTTAACTAAACGAAACTAAACTAAGCGTTATTCCCTTTCTCCTGTATCTGTATACCGTGGACAGCTTGATTGTAATCATATATTGACTTTCCACTGACTGGATAGCACGCAACAGTTTAAGAATAAGGGGTAGGTCATTTAGGACTGAGATTTGGAAAAGCTTTATCACCATGAGAAAATAAATTTTCACACAGAGAGTGGTGAATGTGGAATTCTCTGCCACAGAAAGTAGTTGAGGCCAGTTCATTGGCTATATTTAAGAGGGAATTAGATGTGGCCCTGGTGGCTAAAGGGATTAGGGGGTTTGGAGAGAAGGCAGGTACAGGATACCATGAGTTGGATGATCAGCCATGATCATATTGAATGGCGGTGCAGGCTCGAAGGGCCGAATGGCCTACTCCTGCACCAATTTTCTATGTTTCTATGAATCTGTGTAATTCTCTGCCACAGAAGGCAGTGGAGGCCAATTCACTGGATGTTTTCAAGAGGGAGTTAGATATCGCTTCTCGGGCTAACGGAATCGAGGGATATGGGGAGAAAGGAGGAACGGGGCATTCCTGATTTTGAATGATCAGCCATGATCATATTGAATGGAGGTGCTGTCCCGAAGGGCCGAATGGCCTACTCCTGCACCTATTTTCTTTGTTTCTCTCTTTCTGACAATAAAGCTTCACGCCGTAACTCGGTATGCGTGACAATAATAATAAGAAACAAAGCCAACGCTCATGTCCCCCGACAGAATAATGAAAGAACACCATAGGCCTCAGTGGGAAATTTAGGGAGAATATTCTATCAGATAGGAAAGGAAATGCAGATTTGCAAATATTCCTGCCTTTATCCCAGCAGAATTGTGTAAATAGCCCATAAATAATAATTGTTGTGATAATGTGCCGAACATTGTTGGTTGTTTTACCTTCAGGGGGCCGAGTACATTTCTAAGATGCCTTCAGCTCTCCACGGGATGCAAAGTACATTCATTAGTCAATATATTATGTGTGTAAATAATTACTTTTTGATCTAGTCTCAGGTTTCCAGCTGCTTCTGATAGCTCACCGGATAAACATGGGTAATCTCAATTGCCACTCTTATTAATGCAATTGAATTATTAATAGAAACAGGGGCATGGCTCTGCCGCAGCATTGAACTGTTAGCGGCACATTATAGATAATTGCTGACTGGGGCAACAGTGCCTGTACGATTCTCCGAGAAATCTCTTATTCTGTAGGGCAGGCACGCTAGCTTAGTTAAGTTAAGTTGGAGGGACAGACTCCGGACTGTCAAAGCCGCCACAGCCAGACATAAAAACAGCTTTTTTTCCCACGAGTAGTAGCTCTACTCAACAACCAAAAGTCTGTAGCCTCCTTTTGCTCTGGTATTTTACTTAATTCACATGTTTAAACTATAATGTTTTATTATTAATGTTTAGTGTTTTATGGCTATTAAACTATGCTCGGACAAAACCTGAACATTAATAGCCCATTACCTGTTTACTTGCACTTTATCAGTTTATTTATTCATGTGTGTATATATTTATTATGTCATATGGACACACTGATCTGTTCTGTATTCATGCCTACTATGTTCTGTTGTTCTGAAGCAAAGCAAGAATTTCATTGTCCTATCAGGGACACATGACAATAAACTCTCTTGAATCTTGAACTTTGAATCTAATTGTTACTATCTGTTGTGTTGTAACTTGCAGGCAGAGCACCAAGGCAAATTCCTTGTATGTGTACATACTTGGCCAATAAACATTCATTCATTCATTCATTCATTCATTCATTCATTCATTCATTCATTCATTCATTCATATTTCACTTGGGCAGCTAACAGCCCAGCGGTATGAATACTGGTTTCTCTAACTTCAAGTAACTCTTTCGTTCCCCCTCTCTCTGTCGCACCCCCAACCTCCGCTCAGCCCGCCTGAACCTATCTGACCTCCAGCTTGCTAACCATTTTAGTTCTCCTTGCCATTCCCATTCCCACACTGACCTTTATGTCCTGGGCCTCCACCATTGTCAGAGTGAGGCCAAACGCAATTTGGAGGGACGGCATCTCATATATCGCTTGGGCAGCTTACACCCCAGCGGTATGAATTTTGATTTCTCTAACTCCAAGTAACCCCAGCATTCCCTATCTCTCCATCCCTCCCCCACCCAAATCGCACCAGCTTCTCGTCCTCACCCAACAAACAGCCAACAATGGCCTGTTTCCTTTATCATCTTTACTTTTTTGCATATCTTTCATTCATTGTTCTTTATCTCTCTACATCATCAATATCTACATCATCTCTCTACCTCCTGCCTGACCCGCTGAGTTACTCCAGCTTTTTAAGTCAGGCAGCATCTCTGGAGAAAATGGCTGGGTGGCGTTTCGTGTCGGGTTATTCCCCACCCGAAACGTCACCCGTTCCTTCTCTCCAGAGATGCTGCCCGACCCGCTGAGTTACTCCAACTTTTTGCGCCTATCTTCGGTTTAACCCAGCGTCTGCAGTTCCTTCCCGCACATGCTGCCTGACCAACAGAGTTACTCCAGCACTTTGACATATCCACCATCTCTTCATATAAACACCGAGTCAAAGAAGACTTTTTGACATATGATGAAAGAATGGATCGACTGGGCTTATATTCACTGGAATTTAGAAGGATGAGAGGATTTCTTACAGATACATATAGAATTCTTAAGGCATGGCTAGATGCAGGAAAATTGCTCCCGATGTTGTGGGAGTCCAGAACCAGAGGTCACAGTTTAAGAATAAGGGGTAGGCCATTTAGGACTGAGATGAGGAAAAACATTTTCACCTAGAGTCGTGAATCTGTGGAATTCTCTGCCCCAGGAAGCAGTGGAGGTAATTCACTGGATGTTTTCAAGAGAGAGTTAGATTTAGCTCTTAGGACTACTGGAATCAATCAATCAACCAACCAATCAATCAATCAACCAACCAACCAAGCAATCGACCGACCGACCGACCGACCGACCGACCGACCGACCGACCGACCGACCGACCGACCGACCGACCGACCGACCGTCCGACCGACCGACCGACCGACCGACCGACCGACCGACCGACCGACCGACCGACCGACCGACCGACCGACCGACCGACCGACCGACCGACCGACCGACCGACCGACCGACCGACCGACCGACCGACCGACCGACCGATCGATCGATCGATCGATCAATCAATCAATCAATCAATCAATCAATCAATCAATCAATCAATCAATCAATCAAATGCTTTATTGTCATTCAAAAATACACCAACAAAATGCAAGTCTGAACGAAATCTCGTTGCATCTGGCTCACCGTGCAACATAAAATAACAAAAGGATAAAAGAAATAAAAAGATAAAATAGATAAATAGATAAAATTGATAATTGTTGCAGTGCATTACATGGAATTCAAGAGTCTGGTGGCTCGGGGGAAGAGGCTGTTGCAAAACCTGGCCATTCTGCTCCTTATACTGCGATACCTTTCGCCCGAGGGCAGCAGAGTGAACAGTCCATGATGGAGATGTGTGGGATCTTTTATAATGCTAATGGCCTTGGACAAGCAATGTTTGCACGCAATGTCCCGGTTTGAAGGAAGAGAAGTCCCGATGATTTGGAGAAAGCAGGAACGAGGTACTGAATTTGGATGATCAGCAATGATCATATTGAATGGCGGTGCTGGCTCGAAGGGCCGAATGGCCTACTCCTGCACCTAATTTCTATGGTTCTATGTCTATGTAAGTGTGGGAAGTGCCTTGCAAGGAACATTAACACCAGTATTGATTTGTTGGATCAAATGATCTGTGTCAGAGAACATAGAACAGTACGGCACAGGAACAGGCCCTTCAGCCCACAAATATCCATGCTGTCCCTGGTCAAGATAAACTAATATCCTCAGCCTGCACCTGATCCATATCCTTCCATTCCTGGAGTATTGTCTGCAGTTTTGGTCCCCTAATTTGAGGAAGGACATTCTTGCTATTGAGGGAGTGCAGCGTAGGTTTACAAGGTTAATTCTCGGGATGGTGGGACTGTCATATGCTGAGAGAATGGAGCAGGTGGGCTCGTACACTCTGGAGTTTAGAAGGATGAGAGGATATCTCATTGAAACATATAAGATTGTTAGGGTTTGGACACGATAGAGGCAGGAAACGTGTTCCCGATGTTGGGGGAGTCCAGAACCAGGGGCCACAGTTTAAGAATAAGGGGTAAGACATTTAGAACGGAGACGAGGAAACACTTTTTCTCACAGAGAGTTGTGAGTCTGTGGAATTCTCTGCCTCAGAGGGCAGTGGAGGCCAGTTCTCTGGATACTTTCAAGAGAGAGCTAGATAGGGCTCTTAAAGATAGCGGAGTCAGGGGTTATGGGGAGAAGGCAGCAACGGGGAACTGAAGCCGCGGTCTCCGGTGGGGAGGCACCGATTCAGGAGGCTCACATTCTAGGTACCCAAAGCATGCCCCACGCCCACATCACCTTTAAACTTTCACCCTCTAACCTTAAACTGTACCCGCTGCTCTTTGACATTTCCACCCTGTGAAAAAGCTGGCTCTAAAGTTGACAATAATGAAGTGCTTTGAAAGACTGGTAAAGATTAGTTTAGTTGCTGGTCACGTGTACCGAGGTACAACAAAAAGCATGTTATCCGGTCAGCAGAAAGATTTACATGATTGCAAATAAGATTACAATCATGATTACAATTCGGTGGGCGGCGCGACTCTCATCAGCAGCGGCCTCTGCAGTCCGTCTGTGTTTTATTATTTTTTGTCTCGTTTTTATGTAGTTTTTGTTATTTTTTTTGTTGGGGTATGTGTGTGGGGGGCGGGGGGGGAGGGGGTAACTTTAAAATCTTTCCCCTGCACGGGAGACCCGACCTTTTCTTTGTCGGGTCTCCGTTGTCGTTGGGGCTGCAACGTGGAGCGGCCTCCAACAGGAACGACCTGGGGTTCCAGCTGCGGAGCTGCGACTACTCACCGTCGCGGAGCTGGCCGAGTCCGGAGCGGGTGGAACGGTGGTTGAGCACTGCTGCCACCCGACCCCCGGAGATTCGGAGGCTGCAACTGCGGGTTTGGCGGACGGCGGCACCGGGAGCCCGCGGGTCCCTGCTGGGAGACCGCTTTTCGGGGCTTCCGCAACGGCGACTTCTCCCGCCCGAGTTGCGGGGTTGAAGAGCACCTGAGCGGGGCCTTACAGCACCGCCCCGCGCGGGTTGGAATGGCCGCGGGACTTTGCGAGCGCACGCCGGGGGCTCTAACAACTAGACCCGGTGCGCGACCTTGCATCACCCGGCGTGGCTTTAATGGCCGCGGGACAATTCGCCATCGCCAGCCGGGGGCTTTGACTTTGACTCTGACTCTGACATCGGGGGGGAGAGTGCAGTGGAGAGATAAGTTTTTTTTGCCTTCCATCACAACGATGTGATGGATGTTTGTGTAAACTGTGTTGTGTCTCGGGTCTTTTTTGTTTTGTAATGTATGGCTGCAGAAACGACATTTCGTTTGGACCTCAAGGGGTCCAAATGACAATAAATTGAATTGTATTGTATTGTATTGTATTGTACAATCAGGAACGGCTATACATGATTACAATCAATGTTACAAGCATGTATAGTCTTTCCGCTACAATAGCCCACATGAGCAACAATATAGAAGACAGACACAAAATGCTGGAGTAACTCAGCGGGCCAGGCAGCATCTCTGGAGAGAAGGAACGTGGGACGTTTCGGGTCGAGACTCTTCTTCAGCAATTTGAAGAGGTTCTCCTCCTCTCTCCGACTAGAGTTCAGCAATGTTTTCCTAGCAACAATTATAGACTGAAATTGGTGAAAAGGGCCTGTCCCACTTGGCCGTCATTTGCGCGTAATTTACCTGACATCATTTACACGTAAGGACGCACAATGCGCGCGTCTTGACACGCATGGTACGCGATGACATAGGCAGTGAGGCACGGCCTCGCGCGGCGTCTCAGGATTTTGTGATGTACAAAATCTTCGTGCGCCATCTGCGTGACGCGCAAATGGCGGCCAAGTGGGACAGGCCCTTTAAGGTAAAATAGATACAACGTCCTGGGGTGATACAGACTGTGAAACTCAACAGGACGACAGGGAAACTAGGACGACAACTAGGGTGGGGGAGGGACGGAGAGAGAGGGAATGCAAGGAGTTACTTGAAGTTGGATGAATCAAAATTCATACTGCTGGGTTGTAAGAAGCCTAAGCGAATATGAGGTGCTGTTCCTTGCGTTTAGCCCCACTCTGACAATAGTACAATGGCCACAATATAGCAACAATCCAGACTGTCGTCTAAAATCTGTGTAAAGGAAAAATAGGTACACTGTCTCTCTCTTGCACTAGATTCAGCCCTGGACCATCTTGACAATAGAACATCTATGTCAGAATGTGTCGGAAGGAACTGCAGATGCTGGTTTAAACCAAATATAGACACAAAAAAGCTGGAGTAACTCACTGGGACAGGCAGCATCTGGGGAGGGTGGAATGGGTGATGTTTCGGGTCGAAACACGAGACCCGAAACATCACCCATTCCTTCTCCCCAGAAATGCTGCCTGTCCCGGTGAGTTACTCCAGCTTTTTGTGTCTATCTATGTCAGGATGCTCTTCATTGACCGAAGCTCAGTCTTCAACATCATCATTCCGATGGTGCTTTAGCTCGTGCCTACATTTCTAGACCTTGGTCTTGGGGACCTCTCTCTGCAACTGGCATCTCCAATTGCTGCATCTCTATAAGAGGCGGAAACACAAACTTGTTATTTATTATTATTGATTTCCCCCCCCCCTTTGTTTAATGTCCATTATTCACTGCGATGGAAGAGAGCAGAGAGATGGAAGAGTAATTATTCTCTGTCACTTCTGCAAGAATCAACCCTGTGAATGTAAAAAAGACGCAACAACCAATAATTCAATGGTTCAATGATGCAACTTCACAGTGAGAAACATTTTGCAAACACTACCCTTGGCGGTGCCTCCATTTTTGGCGGCATTATTGAAACTCCAAAGTCCGGTCGGCCCGAGCGCTCGATGTGCTGGAGCAGTTCCCACGATCCGACGTCCATCTCATCTCTCCTCTCCTCGCCCAGCCATCTTTGCGTCCCGGGGGCACCTCCTGCAGCCGGCCTTGAAGGCGCCGGAGGCGATACCCCGGTTCACCCGCCTACCGGCCCTCACTCCTCGCCTCCGACGTCTCCAGATTCCTCCTGGTTACGCCGATCGGCGTGCCTTAGGATGGGCCAAGACGAGCCTCTGGGTAGGTAACCGGTCCCGTCGACCGACGAGCCTCCGGACAAGGTTCCGCTGATCGACTAATCTAAAATTGGTTAACGAATACAAGGCGACTTCTATAAATAGTAAATTATCCCTAGTGTGTAGGATAGTGCTAATGTACAGGGTTTGACTGGTCGGAGTGGACTCAGTGGGCCAAAGGGCCTGTTTCCAAGCTGTATCTCTAAACTAAACTAAACTAAACTAATTTAATCTAATCTAAACTAAACTAAACTAATCTAATCTAATTTAATCTAATGTAAACTAAACTAAACTAAACTAAACTAAACTAATCTAATCTAATTTAATCTAATGTAAACTAAACTAAACTAAACTAAACTAATCTAAACTAAACTAAACTAAACTAAACTAAATTAACTAAACTAAACTAACTAGATACAAAATACTGGAGTAACTCAGCGGGACAGGCAGCATCACTGGTCAGGTACATGGATAGGAAAGGTTTAGAGGGAATAGAGCCAAATGGGGGCAAATGGAACCAATTTAGATCGGCATAGACTAGTTGGGCTGAAGGGCCTGTTTCATTGCCATGTGACTAAACTGAACTGTAGGAGATCGAAGGAGGTCTTCTACATATTCGTAGGAGGTTCTCTACATAATCGAAGGAGGTCGTTGGAGGTGTTCTACTTCGGCGATACAACAAGACCATGTCACTTTTTTAAAACTCTCCTAAACTCTTCTAAATTCGCAAATTAAATTCCTTTAAAGGAACTTCCTTTCATTCTGACTGGTCCTAGACTCTCCCACCAGTGGAAACATCCCCCCCCACATCCACTCTATCCTGGCCTTTCACTAGTCGAGTGTCCCGGGGATGGGTGCTGAGCCCATTGCTCGTTTGTAATTGTAATTGTAATTGTAATTGATTTTATTAGCCAAGTATCCAAGTATATAAATCATACGAGGAATTTGATTTGCCATACAGTCAAACCAAAAAAAAACAAGACACGTAACCACATAAACATTTGACATAAACATCCATCACAGCGGCTCCTCCACATTCCTCACTGTGATGGAAGGAAATAAAGTCTTATCTTCTTTCCTCCTTTTTCTCCCGTGGGCGGGGGAGTAGAACCATCCGCAGTCGAAGCGATCGTAGCTCCCGCAGCTGGCGATCGAAGCCCCCGCGCCTGGGCGGTCGATGTTCCCGTGATCGGGGCGGTCGAAGCTCCTGCGGTTGGAGCTCCCGAAGCCAGTTCCTAACCAGTGGGAGATTGCAGCCTTCACGTGGTCCGCCCTGTTACAACAAATGCATTCAACCTGGCGTGCACAATCAAATAAGATCAAATAGAACAAGTTGTCCTGCAACTTTAGGCTGTGCACGCTATACGCAAGAAGAAGACCAGGGACCGCGAGCCCCACGATGTTAAAGTCCGCGGTTGGAGCTCACGAGGTCGATCCTTGGCAAGAGGCCTCCAGCTCCACGATGTTAGGCCGCAGTGCGGATGGGTATGCGATAAGGAAAAAATCGCATCTCCGTCGAGGAGAGATAAAAAAAGTTTCCCACCCCCCCCCCCCCCCCCCCTCCTCCACCCTGCACATAATACAAAACTAAAAATGCACTAAAACAACATCTAACTACAGATTAAAAAGCAACAAAGAGAGAAAGGGATGAGACAGACTGTTGGCGAGGCAGCCATTGTAGTTTATATCAATGGTTTAGATGAAAATGTGTATCGAGCATGACTCGATACACATTTTCATCTAAACCATTGATATAAAGAGTCATAGAGTGATACAGTTTGGAAACAGACCTTTCAGCCCAACTCACCATCACCGGCCAACATGTCCCAGTTACCCTAGTCCCACTTGCCTGCGCTTGGTCCATAACCCTCCAAACTTGTCCTATCCATGTACCTGTCCAACTGTTTCTTAAACGATAGGATAGTCCCAGCCTCAACTACCTCCTCTGGCAGCTTGTTCCATACACCCACCACCCTCTGTGCAAAAAAGTTACCCCTCGGATTCCTATTAAATCTTTTCCCCTTCACCTTGAACCTATGTCCTCTGGTCCTCGATTCCCCTACTCTGGGTAAAAGACTCTGTGCGTCTACCCGATCCATTCCTCTCATGATTTTGTACACCTCTATTAGATCTCCCCTCACCCTCCTGCGCTCTATCGAATAGAGATCCAGCCTGCTCAACCTCTCGCTACGGCTCACACCCTCTAGTCGTGGCAACATCCTTGTGCATGATTAGTAAGATGATACTAAAGGAGGTGATATCGAAGACAGTGAAGATGGTTATCAACGATTCGATCTTGATCAGCTGGGCAAGTGGGCTGAGGAATGGCAAATGGAGTTTAATGGTGATAAGTGCAAGGTTGCGTTTTGAGATGTCAGACCAGGGCAGAAGCTACACAGGGGTGAATATAAGGGCCCTGGGGAGTGTTGTCGAGCAGAGGGATCTGCGAGTGCAGTTGCATTGTTCCCAGAAAGTGGCATGAAAGTTAAATAGAATGGCAATGAAGACTTTTGATACATTGGCCTTCATCAGTCAGAGTGTTGAGTTGACAAGTGCAGGAAGGAAAAGCAGATGCTGGTCTGCACCGAAGATGGACAGAAAATGCTGGAGTAAATCAGCGGGTCGGGCTGCATCTCTGGAGCTGACCGGTTACACCGTGGCTTGGTTCGGCAACTTGAGCTCCCAGGAGCGGAAAAGACTGCAAAAAGTTGTAAACACTGCCCAGTCCATCATCGGCTCTGACCTCCCTACCATCGAGGGGATCTATCGCAGTCGCTGCCTCAAAAAGGCTGGCAGCATCATCAAGGGCCCACACCATCCTGACCACACACTCATCTCTCCACTGCCTCCGCTGCCTCCGAGCCTGAAATCTGCAACATCCAGGTTCAGGAACAGCTACTTCCCCACAGCCATCAGGCTATTAAACTCAACTCAAACAAAAATCTGAACTTTAGCAGCCTATTGCACTTTATATGCTTATTTACGTGTGTATATATGTATTCAATGGTATATGGACATGCTGATCTGTTCTGTATTTATTTATGCCAATAATTCCAAATTATGCCAATATGCCAATAACACAACAATATTCTGTTCTGCTGAAGTTGATGCAAAGCAAGAATTGCATTGTCCTATCTGGGATACATGACAATAAACTCTCTTGAATCTTGAATCTTGAAAAGGAATAAGTGATGTTTTGGGTGAGACCCTTCTTCAGACTGATGCTATTTGACCCGCTAAGTTACTCCAGGTTTTTGTGTCTGTCTTCGGCGGATAATGTGGAAAGACAACGCAGTGTTTACTGGAACAGGGCGGCAAGGTGGAGCAGCGGTAGAGTTGCTGCTTTAAAGCGCCGGAGACCCCGGGTTTGGTCCCGACTACAGGTGCTTGTCTGTACGGAGTTTGTACGATCTCCCCGTGACCTGCGTGGGTTTTCGCTGAGATAGAAACATAGAAACATAGAAAATAGGTGCAGGAGGAGGCCATTCGGCCCTTCGAGCCACCACCGCCATTCATTGTGATCATGGCTGATTGTCCCCAATCAATAACCCGCGCCTGCCTTCTCCCCATATCCCTTGATTCCACTAGCCCCCTAGAGCTCTATCTAACTCTCTCTTAAATCCATCCAGTGACTTGGCCTCCACTGCCTTCTGTGGCAGGGAATTCCACAAATTCACAACTCCCTGGGTGAAAAATATTTTTCTCACCTCAGTCTTAAATGGCTTCCCCTTTATTCTAAGACTGTGGCCCCTGGTTCTGGACCTGCCCAACATTGGGAACAATTTTCCTGCATCTAGCTTGTCCAGTCCTTTTATAATTTTATATGTTTCTATAAGATATCCCCTCATCCTTCGATTTCCTCCCACACTCCAAAGACGTACAGGTGTGTACGTGTAAATTGTCCCAAGTGTGTGTAGGGTCGTGTTAATGTGCGGGGATCGCTGGTCGGCACGGACTCGGTGGGCCGAAGGGCCTGTTTCTGCGCTGTATCTCCAAACTAAACTAAACTAAACTAAACTAAAGAAGGTGTAATTTATATGTGTGCTTCAGACTTTAGAAGTGATTAGAAGTTCAGGGTCTGAAGAAGGGTCTCGAACCGAAACGTCGCCTATTCCTTTTCTCCAGAGATCCTGCCTGACCCGCTGAATTACTCCAGGATTTTGTGTCTATCTTCTATTGGGTTAAGGAGGTGGGACGTTATGTTACAGTTGTATAGGATATTGATGAGACTGCATTCAGGGCATTGTGCTCTGGTTTGGTCAACTTGCTATAGGAAGGATATCGCTAAGCTGTAATGAATGCAGAGAAGATTTTCGAGGATGTTGCTAGGACTTGAAGGTCTGAGCTATAGGGAGAGGTTGGGCAGGCTAGGACTCTATTCCTTTGAGCGCAGGAGGATAGAAACATAGAATATAAGTGCAGGAGGAGGCCGTTTGGGCCTTCGAGCCAGCACCGCCATTCACTGTGATCATGGCTGATCATCCACAATCAATAACCCGTGCCTGCCTTCTCCCCATATCCCTTGATTCCACTAGCCCCTAGAGCTCCATCTAACTCTCTTTTAAATTCATCCAGTGAATTTGCCTCAACTGCCCTCTGTGGTAGAGAATTCCACAAATTCACAACTCTCTGGGTGAAAAAGTTTTTTCTCATCTTAGTTTTAAATGGCTTTATTCTTTATTATTTATTCTTAGACTGTGGCCCCTGGTCCTTGATTCCTCCAACATTGGGAACATTTTTCCTGCATCTAGCCTGTCCGGTCCTTTTATAATTTTATATGTTTCTATAAGATCCCCTCTCAGCCTTCTAAACTCCAGTGAATACAAGCCTAGTCTTTTCAATCTTTCCTCATATGACGGTCCCGCCATCCCAGGGATTAACCTCGTGAACCTACGCTGCACTGCCTCAATAGCGAGGATGTCCTTCCTCAAATTAGGGGACCAAAACTGCACACAATACTCCAGGTGTGGTCTCACCAGGGTCCCGTACAACTGCAGAAGGACCTCATTACTCCTATCCTCAAGTAGGAGGGGTGATCTTAGAGGTGTATAAAATCATAAGGGGAAGTGATAGCGTGAATGAACAGAATATTTTCCCCAGGGTGAGGGAATCAAAACCGGAGGACATAGGTTTAAAGTGAGGGGGGAAAGGTGTAGGCTTTAGACTTTAGAGATACAGTGTTGAGACAGTCCCTTCAGCACACCGAGTCCACACTAACCATCGATCACCCCGTGCACTAGCACTATCCTACACACTCGGGGCAATTTACAGAAGCAAATTAACCTACAAACCTGTGCGTCTTTGGAGTGTTGGAGGAAACCGGAACTCCTGGAGAAATCCGATGGGGTCAAAGGGAGAACGTACAAACTCCATTCAGACTGCACCCGTAGGCAGGATTGAACCCAGGTCTCTTGCGCTGTAAAGCAGCAACTCTACCACTGCGCCACCGCGCCGCACGTTTAATAAGAATCTGAGGGGCGACTTTTTCACTGAGATGGTGGTGGAGGAGCTGGCATAACAACTTTCAAAAGACACTTGCCCAGTACATGGATAGGAAAGGTTTAGAGGGATTATGGGCCAAATGCAGGCAGGTTTTGACTAGTGGAGATGAGGAATATTGGTTGGCATGGACAGGTTAGGCTGACAGGGCTGTCTCTCTAAATAGACATAAAATGGTGGAGTAACTCAGCGGGACGGGCAGCATCACTGGATAGATGCTTCGGCTCAATAAACCTACAATAAACAAGAGATCAAATGGGACAAAGATCAAGGAAAATGTAGAATGCATTATTGTTAGCAATGGGGAAGGTGGCAATGAGGCATACCAGTTTGACTGTCCTGACCACTTTGCACGCCTCGTTGTCAGCTTCCCCTCGCCAACCATGATCTATTCCATTTCCTTGAACTTCATCCCCTTTGATCTCTCCTTTTCACACCGTACCTTTCCACATCTCTCATTCCCCTCTCTCAGTCTCTCGACCCGAAACGTCACCCATTCCTCCTTCTCCAGAGATGCTGCCTGTCCTGCTGAGTTACTCCAGCATTATGTGTCTATCTGCAGTTCCTTCCTACACACGGGCTTGTATCTGTGCTGTTTGTGTCTCTGAGTCTCTGACTCGCTGTTACTAAAGGGCCTGTCTCACTTGGGCGCCATTTGCGCATAATTTACGCTACATAATTTACGCGTCACGGCGCAAGACGCGCGCGCGTCGTGACACGCACGTGATGCGCATTACGCGCGTATGGTGCGTGGTGACGTAGGCAGTGACGCGCGGTTCCGCGCGGCGCCCCAGGATTTTGGGATGTACAAAATCTTTGCGAGCTGGCTGCGTGATGCGCAAATGACGCCCAAGTGCGACAGGCCCTTATGTCTCTATGTTTCTATGTTTCTATGTTTCTATGTCTCTATGACTCTATGACTCCATGAAGCTTCTCCTCTGTTGGCCTGGTGACCTCATCCAACATCAGTTCTCGGAATAGGCTGTCGGCAGACTGGCGTCTCTTCATGTAACAATAGCCGACGCTCCTCAAAATGCTTCAAAGTAGCTCGGAGAAATCCGATAAGGTGCCAGATAAACGCAGGTCCGTTTTAATTGAGAGCGGCGTTAAGTTGCATCTCCCTGTCCCCGGTGAAGTCAACGTGCCACGGGAAAGATGTGGAGAGCGGCATTTATGGAGGTTAAAGTCACCTTGTTTGAGTTGTAACCAGATCTCTCGCGGGACACATATTTACTCCAATTAACATTGGGAACAATAGCCTGACATGACACTTACAAAAGGCTTGCGTGCTTGATTATCTTCCTACATTTACACATAGGCCAACAAGTCCCCAGGGGCAGCGCACACATCATTTACACCTTCTGTTCCAGTAAACACTGCCTTGTCTTTCCGCAGTATCTTTCCCACTTTACCATTCAATTACCTTGTCCAAAAATCCTTTCATTTCTCTTACGTTGGTCATCTGATCCCACAGCTCGGGATCTGATGACCAGTGAGATCTCTGTGAGTCTGAGTTACTTTTAGTTTAGTTTAGTTTATGAGTTGCGCACGGGACTGCAGGTGCTGGCTTAAACCGAAGATAGACACAAAAAGCTGGGGGAACTCAGCGGGTCAGGCAGCATCTCTGGAGAGAAGGAACGGGTGACGTTTCAGGCCGAGATCCTTCCTTAGACTGGGCCTGACCCGCAAAGTTACTCCAGCATTGAGCCCTCGAGTGTTTTGTTATCATGATAGGATTAGAGTTGTGTGGGTCGGTTCAAGAACATGATGGTTGCAGAAAAGTATCTGCTTAGTTTAGTTTAGACATACAGCGCGGAAACAGGCCATTTCGGTCCACCGGGTCCGCGCCGACCAGCGATCCCAGCACATTACCACAATCCTACACTCACTAGGGAAAATGTTTACATTTACCAAGCCAATTAACCTACAAACCTGTACGTCTTTGTAGTCTGGGTGGAAACCGAATATCTCGGAGAAAACCCACACAGGTCATGGGGAGAACGTACAAACTCCTTACAGCCAACGCCGGTAGTCGGGATCGAACCCGGGTCTCCGCCGCTGCATTCGCTGTAAGGCAGCAACTCTACCGCTGCGCCACCGTGACTGCCCACGTGACCATTCATGAACCTGGTGGCGTGGGACCTCCTGCCCGGCAGCAGCAGTGAGAAGAGGGCATGGCCTGGATAGTTAGTGGAGATCTTTGATAATGGATACGGCCTTAGAAACATAGAAACATAGAAAATAGGTGCAGGAGTAGGCCATTCGGCCCTTCGAGCCTGCACTGCCATTCACTATGATCATGGCTGATCATCCAACTCAGTATCCTGTACCTGCCTTCTCTCCATACCCCCTGGTGTGGAGAACAGCGTCCGTCATGGACCAAGCCAAGCCCACCACTTTCTGCAGCCTCTTGCGTTCCTGTGCATTGGAATTGCCTTAGTTCAGTTCAGTTTATTCTCACCTGTACTGAGGTACAGTGAAAAGCTGCCTGCTATCCAGTCAGCGGAAAGACAATACATGATTACAGTCGAGCCATTGTAAATACATGATAATGGAACGACGTTTAATGCAAGGTAAAGCAAGCATAGTCTGAACAAGGATAGTCCAATGAAGTAGATAGTAGTTCAGCACTGCTCTGACGGGAAGAAGAAAAGAAGAGGAGGAGCCAGAGGGCTGAGGGAGAGCTGAGAAGGGGAGGAGAAAGCAAGGACTACCTGAAATTGGAGAAGTCAATGTTCATGCCGCTGGGGTGCAGACTGCCCAAGCGAAATATGAGTTGCTGCTCCTCCAATTTCCGGTGGTCCTCACTCTGGCCACGGAGGAGGCCCAGGACAGAAAGGTCGGATTCGGAATGGGAGGGGGAGTTGAAGTGCTGAGCCACCGGGAGATCAGGTTGGTTATTGCGAACCGAGCGGAGGTGTTGGGCGAAGCGATCGCCAAGCCTACGCTTGGTCTCACCGATGTAGATCAGCTGACATTGGTTAGTATAGAGTTTGGGATATGAATTATGACAATTTTTGCTCAACGAGATTAAGTTACGAGCAGCAGTCAGAGATTAGTTTAGGTTAATTTAGTTTAGTTTATTGTCATATGTAGTGAGGTACAGTGTAAAATGTTTGTTAGTGCTATCCAGTCAGTGGAAAGACAATACATGATTACAATCAAGCCGTCCACAGTGTACAGATGCAGGATGAAGGGAATAATGTTCAGTGCAAGATCACAGGGTAGATGGGAGGTCAGGACCACTCTCTCATTGGTGGTAGGATGATTCAGTTGCCTGATAACGGATGGGACGAAACTGTCCCTGAATCTGGAGCTGTGCGCTTTTCCGTACCTCTTGCCTGAGAGGGGAGCAGAGGAAATGACCTCTTAAATGACCAGATAAAGTCCACTAAAATATGATTAAAGATAGTCCGAGTGTCTCCAATGAGGTAGATGGTAGGTCAGGACCACTCTCTAGTTGGTGATAGGATGGTTCAGTTGCCTTAGTTAAGATGAACATATTCAAATTCATGTGTAGGGAGGAACTGCAGATGCTGGTTTAAATTCGAAGATAGACATAAAAAGCTGTAGTAACTCAGCGGGACTGGCAGCATCTCTGGAGAGAAGGAATGGGTGATGTTTCGGGTCGAGACCCTTCTTCAGACAGGTCTCGACCTGGAACGTCAACCATTCCGTCTCCCCAGAGATACTTGCCTGTCCCTCTGAGTTGCTCCAGCATTTTGGGTCAACGTTCAACTGAAGAAGGGTCTAGACCCGAAACGTCAACCATCCCTTCTCTCCCGCTGAGTCACTCCAGCATTTTGTGTCTATATTCATATTCACATTTAGTTATTTATTTTGAAGCCACAATGAACTGCAGATGCTGGAATCTTGAGCCAACGAACGCAAAGTTCTGAAGGAACTCATTGACTCAGTCAGCGTGTGGGGAGTGCATGAACAGAGGACGTTTTTGGTCGGTAGTGTTCCTCCGTCTGTTCATTATTTTGTTTTAACAAGAGTAAGACGGAACAATTGCAGTTTATGCATTCATTGATTTTGTGCCATGGAGTGAAGCTAGTTATTGAATCCATCAACATAGGCAGTAGTCATTTATCCAGGATTAACTGTGGGGATATGCTCGAACCAAGATTCCAGCCAGGGAGATTATGTGTCAGACTTTGTACAATACTTTCCCTGAAGAAAAATCTATTTATTAGAATATTAATTGACCGCTTCAGCAAGCTTTTTCAATAGATCATTTTAGAATCAATTTGTTCACCGATTAATTAATCAAGGGCGGCATGATGGCACAGCGGTAGAGTTGCTGCATTACAGCGCCAGAGACCCGGGTTCGATCCCGACTACAGGTGCTGTCTGTACGGAGTTTGTACCTTCTCCCCGTGACCCGCGTGGGTTTTCTCCGAGAATTTCGGTTTCCTTCCACACTCCAAAGACGTACAGGCTTGTAGGTTAACTGGCTTGGTATCAAGGTAATATTTTACTTAGTGTGTGTAAGATAGTGTTAATGTGCGGGGGTCGTTGGTCGGTTCAGACTCGGTGGGCCGAAAGGGCCTGTTTCCGCGCTGTATCTCTAAACTAAACTAAACTAAGCTAAATTAGATTGTAGAAAGACATGAGTATATTACGCTGAGGTTCTGGAAAGGAGTTGAAGGAAATTAGATGTTCATTTATTAAGTAATTAAAAACCAAAGGCAAATATAAAGGGAACTACGCCTTCATAGAATGCCAAAATAAATATAATCTCATATAGTCAAAGAGTCATAGAGTGATACAGTGTTGAGACAGGCCCTTCGGCCCAACTTGCCCACACCGGCCAACATGTTACAGCTACACTAGTCCCACCTGCCTGTGTTTGGCCCATATCCCTCTAACCTGTCTGAAGAAGGGTCTCATCCCAAAACATCACCCATTTCTTCTCTCCAGAGATGCTGCCTGTCCCGCTGAGTTACTCCAGCTTTTTGTGTCTATCCATATACCCCTGACTAACTGTTTCTTAAACGTTGGGATAGTTCCAACCTCAACTACCTCCTCTGGCAGCTTGTTCCTTACACCCACCACCCTCTGTGTGAAAAAGCTACCCTCAAATTCTTACTAAATCTTTTCCCTTTAACCTTGAACCTATGTCTTCTGGTCCTCGATTCACCTACACTAGGCAAGAGACTCTGCATCTACCCGACCTATTCCTCTCATGATTTTATACACCTTTATAAGACCTCAATCATCTTCCTGCACTACACCCAGCCTACTCAACCTCTCCCAATAGCTCAGACCCACTGGTCCTTGCAACATCCACATAAATCTAATAAAATATCTTGTAAATATTTTATGCCTCACAAACCTGATAAAAAATTGGCGTTGGTCCTTTAGAATCCATACTTCCTTGCTCATATGTTATCTTGTGTTACTTTTCTCACTAGTACAGTTAACGGAGATGTCTTGAGGACAGTTCGAGGAGATGCTGGATGACCTAAGGTGTACGAAGGTAGATAAATCTCGCTATCCTGATCAGATGTATTCCTGGACACTGTGGGGATCTAGAGAAGAAATTGCTGCAGCCCATCAAGCATTAGGCACAGGTGAGATAATGTCAAAAGGAATAAGGCCATTCGGCCCATCGTGTCAATCATGACTGATCGATCTCTCCATTCTCCTGCCTTCTCCGCATAACCCCTGACACACGTACTAATCAAGAATATCTATCTCTGCATTAAAACTATTGATTGACTTGGCCTCCACAGCCTTCTGTGGCAAAGAATTCCACAGATTTACCACACGCTGACTAAAGAAATCCCTCCTCATCTCCTTCCTAAAGGAACATCCTTTAACTCTGAGGCTTCTCCCACTAGTGGAAGCATCCTCTCCACATCCACCCTATCCAAGCCTTTCACTATTCGGTAAGTTTCAATGAGGTCCCCCCTCATTCCCCGAAACTCCAGCGAGTACAGGCCCAGGGCCGTCAAACGTGAGGTGCAGGAAGACTGGATGGTGGCTGATGTTGTGCCTCTCTTTGAGAAGGGCTGCAAAGAAAAGCCTGGAAACTGTAGCCCAGTGAGTCTAACATCTGCGTACGTATGTGCTCAGTGAAATGGTTGCCGAGTTTATGTTTGGTCTCGGTGACAATTTCGCTGAACACTTAAAGGGCCTGGCGCACTTGGACGACCTAATCCGCGAGTTCTGGCGAGTTTGCCCTCGACTCATACTCGCAGCATGGTCGACCCGAGGTAGTAGGAGGTCCTCGTAACTCTCCTTCATGCTGGAGAGTGGTCTCCGTGTACTCGAGGCCTCAGCTAGGTCGCGGCGTTTTTTTCAATATGTTAAAAAATGCCCGCGAGTAAAAAAAGGTCGCCATGGAAAAAATCGATACTTTTTTTACTCGTAGGTTTAGTCATAGTAGGTCGTAGTAGGTCGGCATGTTAGTCGTAGGTAATCGAGGGTAGTCGAAGATAGTCGTAGATAGTCTTCATCATAGTCGAAGGGAGGTCGCAGGAGATCGAAGGAGGTCGTCGTCACTATTCGGTGTCCAATTTTCCTGAAGTTAGTCGTAGCTAGTCGTAGCTGGTCTTCTACATAGTCGAAGGAGGTCAAAGGAGGTCTTCAACATGTCATTTTTTCAAACTCTTCTAAACTCGTCAATTAGGTCGCCCAAGTGGGACAGCCCCTTTACACTCAGTCCAACTGGGACGACGGGATTTCCCGGTTGTGAACCATTTCAACTACACTTCCTCTTCCCATACTGACCCTTCTGTCCTCGGCCTCAGAAGAGAGATGAGGAAAAACAAACCTGAAAGCTTTGTGCCTTAATGCGAGGAGCATTCGTAATAAGGTGAGCGAATTGAACGTGCAGTTAGTAGTTAAAGAATATGATATAGTTGGAATTACGGAGACTCGGTTCCAGGGTGACCAAGGCTGGGAGCTAAACATGCGATATTCAGGAAGGATAGACAGAAAGGAAGAGGAGGTGCGGTGGCATTGCTGGTTAAAGAGGAGATTCATGCAATAGCAAGGAGAGACATTAGCTTGGATGCTGTAGAATCCGTATCGGTAGAACTGCAAAATAGCCAAGGGCAGCAAACGTTTGAATTTCAGTTTAGGAGCAAGGAGGTCCTACTGCTGTTGCACAGGGCACTGGTGAGACCGCACCTGGAGTATTGTGTGCAATTTTGGTCTCCTTATTTAAGGAAGGACATTAATGCTATTGAGGGAGTGCAGCATAGGTTCACCAGATTAATTCCCGGGATGGCGGGACTGACATATGATGAAAGAATGGGTCAACTAGGCTTGTATTCTTTGGAATTTAGAAGGATGAGAGAGGATCTTATAGAAACATATACAATTTGTTAAAGGATTGGACAGGGTAGATGCAGGAAACATGTTCCCGATGTTGGGGGAGGCCAGAACCAGGGGTCACAGTTTAAGATAAAGGGGGAGGCCATTTAGTGACTGAGACAAGGAATAATCTCTACACCCAGAGAGTTGTGAATCTGTGGAATTCTCTGCCACAGAAGGCAGTGGAGGCCAGTTCACTGGATGTTTTCAAGAGAGAGTTAGATTTAGCTATTCGGGCTAAAGGAATCAAGGGATATGGGAAAAAAGCTGGAACGGGGTTCTTATTTTAGATGATCAACCATGAACATATTGAATGGAGGTGCTGGCTTGATGGGCCGAATGGCCTACTCCTGCACCTATTTTCTATGTTTCTATGTTTCTATGTTTCACTATGTCTCCATGATGCTGCCTGGCCTGTCGAGACACTCCAGCACTTTATGTCCATCTTTGGTATAAACCAGCATCTGCAGTTCCTTGTTTCTACTGAACCTATCTATGTTCTCCAGGGATGCTGCCTGACCCGCCGAGTTACTTCAGCACTTTGTATCTATCTTCGGTGTAAACCAGCATCTGCTGTTCGTTCTTATACATCTGCCATTCCGTGTTCTCCAGGGATATTGCCTGACCCGCTGAGTTACTCCAGCACTTTGTGTCTATCTTTGGTTTCAACCAGCATCTGCAGTTCCCTGTTATCGATGATCTTCAGGGATGCTGTCTGACCTGCTGAGTTGCTCCAGCACTTTATTTCCTTCTTTGTATGAATCTTTGGGCCTAGGTTTCAGAGAGGTACAGCTGGGACGGGAGTCGGGGGTTACGGGGAGAGGGCAGGAAAATGGGGTCAGGAGGGAATGGTAGATCCGCCATGATTGGGACTTGATGGGCTGAATGGCCTAAATTATGCTCCTATCAGTCGTAAAGTTATAGAGTGATATAGCATGGAAACAGGCCCTTTGGCCCTACTTGCCCACACCGGCCAACATGCCCCATCTACACTAGTTCCACCTGCCCGCATTTTGGACCATATCCCTCCAAACCTGTCCTATCCATGTACCTGTCTAAGTCTTTCTTATAAGTTGGAATAGTCTCTGCCTCAACTACCTCCTCTGGCAGCTCGTTCCATACACCCACCAACCTTTGTGTGAAAAGGTTACCCCTCAGATTCCTATAAAACCTTCTCTCCTTCACCTTAGACCTGTGTGTCCTCTGGTCCTCGATTCACGCACTCTGGGCAAGAGACCTTCTGAACCTTCTGAATTTTGTAGTCGGCAGGGCAGTACTCTGCATCTCGCCAACTTGGACAATTTTATATTTTTTATCAAGCCAATTACTCAAGCCAATTAACCTACAAACCTGTACGTCTTTGGAGTGTGGGAGGAAACCGAAGATCTCGGAGAAAACCCACGCAGATCACTGGGAGGACGTCCAAACTCCATACAGACAGCACCCGTAGTCGGGATCGAACCCGGGTCTCTGGCGCTGCATTTCGCTGTAAGGCAGCAACTCTACCGCTGCGCCACCGTGACTGCCGTGTGCATCTACCCGATTTATTCCCCGAACTTATGAACAACCCGTGGGAGTGGATAGGAGATACAAATTACACGTGTAAATGGCTTTAGTTAGTTGTGTTCGCTGCCCAGCTCACCGCCCACAAGGGCTTCCATTTATAATATGTACAGATAACGGTGACACAATTAAACGGAACAAAGCAAGACAAATTGTTGTCACATTAGCAACAAATAACACAGACAGACGACTTGAGCATCACGCCAGTATTCAATTGCCTTGACCATGTTTAAATACCAATGAGCTTGCATTCGCCGTACTTGATGCTTAGTGTGCAGTAGTTAGGATTCAGCTCATGCCGGCTCTGATTGATTTATGTAGGCTTGCGTTGGAGAAAATTACTTGTCCTCTTCGCTGAGTTGGGCACCACTTATTAAGAGTGCGGCAGTGTGCTTCATGGAAAACAGATCAGTCTTGCTGAAAACGATTAAAAAATAGCCCCGAAAATTGCCGGAGAGACTCAGCAGATAAGTGATAGGAGCAGAATTAGGCCATTCGGCCCATCAGATCTACTCCGCCATTCAATCTCTCCCTCCTAACCCCATTCTCCTGCTTTCTCCCCATAACCCCTGATACCCGTAGTAATCAAACATATATCTATATCTGCCTTAAACATATCCACTGACTTGGCCCGCACAGCCTTCTGCGGCTTTCAGGCAGACTCTGGGAGAAGTCTTCTAGCATTGTTCCAACCCGGAACGTCGTCTGTCCATTTCCCTCCGCGGATGCTGCCTGACCAGCTGAGTCTCGCCCGCACATTGCTTTTTTGTAGATAGACACAAAATGCAGGCGTCTATCAGCGGGTATCAGCGGGTCAGGCAGCATCTCTGAAGTAAAGGAATAGGTGACGTTTCGAGTCGAGACCCGATGAACGGTCTGATGAAGGGTCTCGACCCGAAACGTCACCCGTTCCTTTTCTCCCTGACCCTTCCTGACCAGCTCAGTTACTCCAGCATTTTGTGTCTATCTTCGGTGTGAACCAGCAGCTGCAGTTCCTTCTTAAACGCATTGCTTTTTGATCTAGATTCCAGCATCTGCAGTGTTGTGAGCCTCTCCCATCGGGCAAGAGGTACAGAAGTGTGCAACGTATACCTCGAGAAGCAGGAACAATTTCTTCCCAGCTGTTATCAGGCAACTGAACCGTCCTCTCACCAGCTAGAGAGCGGTCCAGAAATCCCATTTGAAACCTTTGAACTGTCTTTGATCAATCTTTACTGGATGTATTTCTGCACTAAACATTATACCCTTTAAGCAAATGGTATGTTAGCATTCATAGCAAAAGGATTTGAGTATAGGAGCAGGGAGGTTCTACTGCAGTTGTACAGGGTCTTGGTGAGACCACACCTGGAGTATTGCGTACAGTTTTGGTCTCCTAATCTGAGGAAAGACATTCTTGCCATAGAGGGAGTACAGAGAAGGTTCACCGGACTGATTCCTGGGATGTCAGGACTTTCATATGAAGAAAGACTGGATAGACTCAGCTTGTACTCGCTAGAATTTAGAAGATTGAGGGGGGATCTTATAAAAACTTACAAAATTCTTAAGGGGTTGGACAGGCTAGATGCAGGAAGATTGTTCCCGATGTTGGGGAAGTCCAGAACAAGGGGTCACATTTAAGGATAAAGGGGAAATCTTTTAGGACTGAGATGAGAAAAACATTTTTCACACAGAGAGTGGTGAATCTCTGGAATTCTCTGCCACAGAAGGTAGTTGAGGCTAGTTCATTGGCTATATTTAAGAGGGAGTTAGATGTGGCCCTTGTGGCTAAAGGTATCAGGGGGTATGGAGAGAAGGCAGGTACAGGATACTGAGTTGGATGATCAGCCATGCTCATATTGAATGGCGGTGCAGGCTCAAAGGGCTGAATGGCCTATCCCTGCACCTATTTTCTATGTTTCTATGTTTCTTTCCTGTATCTGTACACTGTGGACGACTAGATTGTAATCATGTATAGTCTTTTGCTAACTGGTTAGCACGCAACAATAAAAAGCTTTTCACAGTACATGTAGCAATAAGAAACTACACTAAACTGATCTGAACTAAACTAAACTGAAGTGAACTGAAGATGCTGGTAAAATCGAAGGAAAACACAAAATGCTGGAGTAACTTAGCGGGACAGGCAGCATCTCTGGAGAGAAGGAATAGGTGACGTTTTGGGTCGAGACCCTTCTTCAGACTGATGTGTGGGGGTGGGGGGGTGGGGGACAAAGATAGAATGTAGGTGGAGACAGTAGGACTGGTGGGAGAACTGGGAATGGGGAAGGAGGGGATGGAGAGAGAAAGCAAAGGCTCAACGAAAAAGACGTAGTACAGTCATGGGCAGATTCATGGGTAATTTAAGGCCCCATTTCCGTAACCGGCTTCCCAAAGATCCCGTAGGATAATAGTGCAGAGACGGAAGCTGGTTACGGAAACATCCTCGTAAAAATAAAAGTTATTTGGTAAAAATCCTCTCCTCATTTCCAGAATTTAAATTAATTAACACAAACTGTTCCCCCGCAACGTTGATTACACTGCGAGTCGGGTCGGGTCGGGTTACGGAAATGGATGAAAAAAAATGCCCACGTTCCGTTCCGTTGCGTACTACACATCAGCCCATTGCATTTAGCAGGAGTGATCTATCTTGCTCCGCTATAGGATCTTTGGTTCATACTCCTTTAGTGTGGCTTACAGTTAGCTAGATCTTTTGATTGATTGAAAGACGCGGCATGAAAGCAAGGATGTTTCAGACCGCCGAGTCCACGCCGAGCATCCATCGCCCATTCGCGCTCGTTCCACGTTATCCCACTTTCTCATCCACTCTCCACACACCAGGAGGCCCGTTAATCGGCAAACTCGTGCGCCTTTCGAGATGTGGGAGGAAATCAGAGCATCAGGAGGAAACCCACGCAGTCACGGGGAGAAGGTAAAAGCTGAGTACACAGTACAGCACCTGTAGTCACGATCGATCCCGGGTCTCTGGCACAGTTATAGGTAGGCAGCAACTCTACCGCTGCACCACCTGCCTCCCCAGGAAGATTACTCCAAACCTTTAGTGGATATAATATAGCGGATGATTTATCTTGATATTAGGCGCAAGCATTAATTGTTGAACATGAAATATGTGATTGTACAAAAAACATTTACTGACAGGTACATACATATGTTATATTGATTAAAATAATGTATCAGTTCCACAGTGGGTATTGACCAGTGCTGGTGTTATGGTTAGGGTTGCCAACTGTCCCGTATTAGCTGGGGCACCCCATATATTGGGCTAAATTGGTTTGTCCCATACGGGATCGCCCTTGTCCCGTATTTGACTGCTACCACTCGGGTCGAGGGTCGGAGCGCCGCATCCGGCCCCGCCTCACCCGTCCCGACGTAGTGCAGCCCATGGAGTGCAGCAGCAGCAGCGCCTCGCCCGTGGCCCCGTCGGTCGGCAGCCCGGCCAGCTGTCTGACCTTCGGACCTTCGCTTACAGCCGATACCACCACCCCTCCGATCATCGGTTCATGAGTTGGATGGGGCGCTGGATAGCGCGCAACGTCGCGCGCCCCCGGCGCCCGGGCCAAAACTCCTCAGCTGGCCCGCCGGCTGGGCTTTGTGTGCAGTCCAGCACCTGAGCCAACTCATCATTCACCCAGCCACGGCCGAGCCGGTCAACGAATTGTCGTTGGGAATTTGTCCCTTATTTTGATCTTTTGTCCCTCATTTGGGAGTGAGAAAGTTGGCAACCCTAGTCATGGTAGACACCACAAACAGAGGAGATATGACTGAGTTTTAAGAGAGTTAGATTTAGCTCTTAGGGCTAAGGGAATCAAGGGATATGTGAAAAAAAATGGAACGGGGTACTGATTTTGGATATTCAGCCATGATCATATTGAATGGTGGCCTCGACCCAAGACGTCACCTATTCCCATCGCTCCATAGATGCTGCCTCACCCGCTGAGTTTCTCCAGCAGTTTTGTCTAACTTCGATTTTCCAGCATCTGCAGTTCCTTCTTATATTGAACGTCAGTGCTGTTCAGAAGGGCAGAATGGCCTACACCTGCACCTATTTTCTATGTTTCTATGTTTCTGAGCAGTTTTGGGCCCCGTTTCTGAGGAAGGCTGTGCTGGCGTTGGAGAGGGTCCAGAGGAGGTTTAACGAGAATGATCCCAGGAATGTTTGTGCTAACACACGATGAGCGTTTGACGGCACTGGGCCTGTACTCGCTAGAGTTTAGAAGGATGAGTGGGGGGACCTCATTGAAACTTACCGAATGGTGAAAGGTTTGGAAAGAGTGCAAACTGCACACAGGCATGTACAGTAAACACTGTCCTTGACTGCGATGCCCAGCTCTGAGATCTCCCCAACAACTGAGTCTTTGCTGTGTGCAGGAGGTCACCACAAAGTTTAAAGGAACTCTCGCTGGCCATTTCACAACATGCTTAGGGACAGATTGAGCCGGCTAGGATTTTATTCCTTGGAGCGCAGGAGGAGAAGGGGTGATCTTATAGAGGTGCACCAAATCATGAGAGGAATAGATCGAGTAAATGCACAGAGCAGGGTAATCGAGAACCAGAGGGCATAAGTTTAAGGTAGACACAAAATTCTGGAGAAACACAGCGGGTGAGGCAGCATCTATGGAGAGAAGGAATTGGCGACGTTTCAGGTCGAGACCCTTCTTCAGACTCGGGTCTTAAATTCTGTGTCTACCTTCGATTTTACCAGCATCGGCAGTTCTTTCTTAAACCTTGGGCAGAAGTTTAAGGTTGGTGAGGGGAGATTGAATAGGAACCTGAGGGGTATCTTTTTTGCACAAAGGGTGGTGGGTGCATGGAATGAGCTGCTGGAGGAGGTAGGTGAAACAGGGACTATCCCAACATTTAAAAACAGCATAGGTTTAAGTGGAGAGGGGAAAAATGTAATGGGAATCTAAGGGGTAACTTTTTCACGCAAAGGGATGGAGATGTATGGGACGGGCTGCCAGAGGAGGCAGTAACTATTGCAACATTTAAGAAACATTCAGACAGGTACATGGATAGGAGAGGTTTAGAGGGATACGGGCCAAACGCGGGTAGGTGGGACTAGTGTAGATTGGATATGTTGGCCGATGTGGGCGAATTGGGCTGATGGGTCTGTTTCCACACTGTATCACTCGATAGGAGTCGTTGCCTCAATAAAGGCAGCCAGCATCATCAGAGACCCACACCATCGTGGCCAAGCTCTCATTTCATACCTGCCATTGGGAAGAAGGGACAAGAGCCCGAAAACTGTAACATCCAGGTTCAGAAGCAGCTTCTTCCCTACAGCCATCAGGCTATTAAACACTACAACCTCCAACTGAACTCTAAACTACGAACTGCCTGGATTGCACTTGGGACTTTGTTTTTGATTTGCATTATATTAGTTTTTTTAATTTATTGAAGGTGTTTTTGTTGTTTATCATGGTGTCCACTGAGTACTATGTTTACATGTGTGTTGTGCTGCCGCTAGTAGCGGCACAGTGGTGCAGCGGTAGAGTTGCTGCCTTGCAGCACTTGCAGTGCCGGAGTCCCAGGTTCGATCCTGACAACGGGTGCTTTCCGTATGGAGTTTGTTCACTTTCCCTGTGACCGGCGTGGGTTTTCTTCGAGATCTTCGGTTTCCTCCCACACTCCAAAGACGTACTGGTTTGTAGGTAAGTTGTCTTGGTGAAAGTAAAAATTGTCCCTAGTGTGTGTAGTGCTAATATGCGGGGATCGCTGGTCGATGCAGACCCGGGCCTGTTTCCGTGCTGTATCTCTAAACTAAACTAAAGTAAGAATTTCATTGTTCCATTTCAGGACATATGACAATAAAGCACTCTTAATAGCCCTGCCCCACGGTACGAGTTCATTCCAAGAGCTCTCCCAAGTTTGCCCTGATTCAAACTCAGCGATTTACGGTAATGGCCGCTCGTCAGTACTCGGGGCTCTCGTGGACATTTTTCATCATGTTGAAAAATCTTCACGAGTCTTCCCGTGCTTACCTGCTGTTAGTGACCCTTCCCGAGTACCTGCCGTTAGCACTAAGAGACGTCCCCGAGCTCCGACGTACCCGCTACGTTCATTCTCCGTGTTTACCACGAGTTTGATTTTTTTTAAACTCAGGAGAGCTCTTGGATTGAACTCGTACCGTGGGACAGGGCTTTTACCCTTGACTCTTATCTAGTTGACAGAAGTTTGACTTGCTTGTTTTCAGGTATGGTATTATCAGATTTGATGGTAGAATATAAAATTGTCAAACAAAAACATTTTCACTGTACCTCGGTGCATGTGACAATAACAATCTAAAACCTAGACCCGTTCTTTAGACTTCACTTTAGAGAAACCATGTAGAAACAAGCCCTTAGGCCCACCGAGTCCACACCAACCAGAGATCACCCTGCACACTAGCACTATCCCACACAGTAGGAACAATTTCCAATTTACACAAGCCAATTAACTTACAAACCTGCATGTATATTTGGAGTGTGGGAGGAAACCAGAGCAACAGGAGAAAACCCACGTGGTCACATGGAGAAAGTACAAACTCCGTACAGACAGCACCCGAGGTCAGGATCGAACCCGGGTCTCCGGCGCTGTAAGGCAGTAAATTCAGTTGGCCTGACCTGACCAAGATGGCCATCCACGAGTCACAGCGCCAGAGGGTATTGCCCGAGCCAGATGCTTGCCCCTTTTTCAGGGTTATGTCCGTGCCCGGGTGATGTTAGAGAGGGACATAGTTGTATTGTAGTTATTAGTATATTTAACACAGTTGTTTGAAAATGTAGAGTCTAATTTGATATTTTTGTACTATGGTGGTGGGTGTGTTACCATGGTTTTGTTTTGGATCATGATCGTAATTAAATAAATTTTTGATTAAAAATACCACACCAAAAAATTGTGCAGCCTTTTCCATTGTTATATGATGGGACGGTGTCTGTGGGACCTGGATCAGTGAATGGCTTCTGTCCAAATAGCGGCAATGATCTCATTCTCCTCTTTGAAGAGCAGATAAGATCTTCCTGACCATTGACCAATATTCATTCTTCAGCTGATATCACTGTCACAAACCTATGTGGTCCGTCGCACCTTAGGAAATCCTAGGTTTAATTTGGTTTAGATACAGCACGGAAACAGGTCTTTCGGACCACCGAATCCACACCGACCAGCCATCCCAGCACACTACCACCATCCCACACACACTAGGGACAATTTTACATTTACACCAAGCCGATTAACCTACAAGTCTGTATGTCTTTGGAGTGTGGAAGGAAACCGAAGATCCTAGAGAGAACACAGGCAGTTCACGGGGAGAACGGACAAACTCCATGCAGACAGAACCCGTAGTCAAGATCGAACCCGGGTCTCTGGCGCTGTAAGGCAGCAACTCTACCGCTGCACCACCGTGATGCCCTTGGGTAATAGACAATAGACAATAGACAATAGGTGCAGGAGTAGGCCATTCGACCCTTCGAGCCAGCACCGCCATTCAATGTGATCATGACTGATCATCCCTAATCAGTACCCCGTTCCTCCCTTCTCCCCATATCCCCTGACTACGCTATTTTTAAGAGCCCTATCTAGCTCTCTCTTGAAAGCATCCAGAGAGCCCGCCTCCACCACCTCTGAGGCGGAGAATTCTATAGACTCACCACTCTATGTGAAAAAAAGTGTTTCCTTGTCTCCATTCTAAATGGCTTACCCCTTATTCTTAAATAAGGAGCTACACCAAGACAAACTTTGCTTTCTTAATGTTTTATTTATCAATAGAATTTTATTCTTTCCATTTCATTGCTTATGTGAATGTACGGTACTTCTAAAACATTTTAAAAATATGGCTAACTACTGTTCCGTCTCTTTAGCAATGCTTTTCCTTGAATTTACCCAACTTTCAAATGATCTTATGACTGAGGTTGATGAATTCCCCTCCCGGGGTAAATACAGTTCTATCCTATCTCAGGAGGTACTGAATAGCTTGGTGGTTACATAACAAAAAAAGACAAAGACAAAGGCAAAGGACATTTATTGTCATGTACACCAATTGGTGTAGTGAGATTTCAGTTGCCATTTGCAGCACACCAATAAAAATAAAACCCAACATTAAAGAAGAATTTAACATTGAACGTAAAAAGAGACAAACTGCTGGAGTAATTCCCGCAGGAGTAAGGGTGGCGCAGCGGAAAAGTTGCTGCTGTTTAGAGCCAGAGACCCGGGTTCGATCCTGACTACGGGCGCTGTCTGTATGGAGTTTGCACCTTCTCCCCGTGACTGCGTGGGTTTTCTCCGGGTGCTCCGGTTTCCTCCCACATTCCAAAGACTTGCAGGTTTGAAGGCTAATTGACTTCTGTAAATTGCCCCTAGTGCAACACTGGGATAACATAGAACTAGGGTACAGGTGATCGATGGTCGGCGCGGGCTCGGTGGGCCGAAGGGCCTGTTTCCGTGCTGTATCTCTAAACTAAACTGCTGCTGATGATGATGCTTTATACTTTATTGTCGCTTGTACCTTGGCACAGTGAAATTCTTTGTTTTTGCCGACAAACTAGACTGACCTAAACAAAACTATCCTAAACCCACTAAGGAAAATTGTTACATTTACCAAGCCATTTAACCTACAAAACTGTACCTCTTTGGAGTGTGGGAGGAAACCGATGATCTCGGAGAAAACCCACGCAGGTCGCGGGGAGAACGGACAAACTCCGTACAGACAGCACCCGTAGTCAGGATTGAGCCCGGGTCTCCGGCGCTGCATTCGCTGTAAGGCAGCGACTCTACCGCTGCGCCACCGTGATCGCCAAAAGTAAACTAAACTAACCTACACTAAACTCAGTAGATCAAGCAGCATCAGTGGAGAACCCGGACAGGCGACATTTTGAGCCGGGACCCTTTTTCAGTCCCATCTCAAAACGTCACCTATCCATGTTCTCCACCGCTGCTGAGTTACTCCAGCACTTTGTGTCTTTTTCTTTTAATAAACCGGCATCTGCAGTTCCTCACGTCTAGTGGTTCTGTCGCTGGGTCGGTATTTAGCATCGTGAAGCATGAATCCACAGATTATGAGCTCAACCCCCAACCCCACCAGATGGGAGGTTTATGTGATTCCGTTATTTTCTGGAATGAAAGCTTATGTCAGTAATAGTGTCTGTTATAAAACCCACCCGTCTGGCTAATATTAGATTCTAATATCACCCTAGTAGATGGTTCTGAAACGACCCAACAAGCTGTTGAGTGGCTATAAATGCCTCGCCTGCCAATGACAACATCTGTGAATGAATAACTTTGGCTCTATTGTATCAGATCAACCTGTAATTTTTGTTGTTGTATTTAAGCATCTTTAGTAATATGGCAAGATCAGAATTAATTGTCCCTAAACAAAATAGCCTGGTGTAGTTCACTTCAGTTTAGTTTGTTGTCACGTGTACCTAGGTACAGTGAAAAGCTTTTGTTGCGTGCTAAGCAGCAAGCGGAAAGACAATACATGATTACAATCGAGCTATTTACAGTGTACATGTACACGATAAGGGAATAACGTTTAGTGTAAGGTAAAGCCAGCAAAGTCCGATCAAGAATAGTCCAAGGGTCACCAATGAGGTAGATAGTAGTTCAGGACTGCTCTCTGGTTGTAGGTTTAGCAATACAGCGCGGAAACAGGCCCTTCGGCCCATCCGGTCCGTAGTGACCAGCAATCCCTGCACATTAACACTATCCTACACACATTTGCATTTACACCAAGCAAAAGGGTGGCAAGGTGGCATAACGGTAGAGTTGCTGCCTTACAGCGATTGCAGCGCGAGAGACCCCGGTTCGATCCCGACTACGGGTGCTGTCAGTACGGAGTTTGTACGTTCTCTCCGTGATCTGCGTGGGTTTTCTCCGAGATCTTCGGTTTCCTCCCACACTCCAAAGACGTACAGGTTTGTATGTTAATAGGCTTTGTATAAATGTAAAAAATTGTCCCTAGTGTGTGTAGGATTGCGTTAATGTGCGGGGATCGCTGGTCGGTGTGGACTCAGTGGGCCGAAGGGCCTGTTTCCGCGCTGTATCTCTAAACTAAACGAAATCAAACAAATTAACCGACAAGCCAGTACGTCTTTGGAGTGCGGGAGGAAACCAAAGATCTCAGAGAAAACCCACGCGGTCACGTGAGTGAAGCAGATGGGTTTTTGCAACAATCCAGTAGTTTTCATCGGAAAAATAAGATTATTTTTTTCTAAACTCCAGATTATTAACTGAATTTAAATTCTCAATTGCTACATCAGGAAGTGTCCCTCGTTCTCTGCATAGTTACTCTGGGCCACTGATCCAGGTAACCTCTACACTACTGGATAAAGTACAGAAGGACAAAAAAGCAGAGTTGGGCCTGCGATGCATTTGGAAATGGAAGAAAAGTCCACTGAGGCATGTTTGAATGGACAGCTTGCATGTCATAGAGTCAGACAGCTCTTCAGCCCAACTTGCCCACGCCGGCCAACATGACCCATCTACACTAGTCCCACCTGCCTGTGTTTGGCCCATATATCTTTAAACCTGCCCTATCCACATACCCTATCTAAATGGTTCTTAAACGTTGCAATAGTACCTGCCTCAACTACCTCATCCAACAGCTCATTCCATACACCCACCACCATTTGTGTAAAAATGTTACCCCTCAGGTTCCTATTAAATCTTTCCCCTTCTCCCCAAGTTAAACGTATGCACTCTTGTTCTCGATTCCCCTACTCTGGGCAATGTCTATTGTCTATTGAAATACAGCCAGTTTTGGGATTGCCCCTTTTAGACAATGACCCAAGGAAGCCATGTGGCACGATTGCCCACGTCACTCAGTACAACCATCACTTAAAATAGTCCCTAGCGTGTGTAGGATAGTGTTAGTGTACAGGGTGATCGCTGGTCAGCGCGGACCTCGTGGGCTGAAGGGCCTGTTTCCGCGCTGTATCTCTAAACTGAACCAAACTAAACCCTACCGAACGTTCTCTAGAGATAGGGATGGCCAATAAACTCTGGCTTTTCCAGTGACAACCACATTTTGTAACTGAGAGAACAAATAAATCATGGCAATTAGACAGGTTTGGAGGGATATGGGCAGCTGGGACGAGCGTAGATGGGACATGTTGGTCAGTGTGGGCAAGTTGGGCCGAATGGCCTGTTTCCACGCTGTGTCTCTATGACTACCTCTCTATGACTCGCTGGTGTTCTTTGAAGTGAATGGCAACATTTTGTTTGTACAGAAAATCTCAGATTAATCCTGTAGCTTGTACAAGGCAGACAAGCACGTCACAATTTAATTTTACCTTTTCAATGCAGAGGGAGTGAAGAACAAACATGCCTGTTTCTTTACAGTCCATGAGTGGCAGACATGGAATATCCACCAATCTACAGTCCCCCGGAAGATTGCTTGCAAACTCTGGCATTCTTTTAACATTTCAAAGGAGAATGAAGAGCATTTCTGATGATTTATGTAGGAAGGCGTGCGGTGATTTAGTCTCCCTCCCTAACTTCACAAAACTACTATCTGTCTTGGGATGGATTTGCATTTTGACTTGCAGTGCGCCACACAAAGCAATTTGGAACGTGGACGGCACGGTGGCGCGGCGGTAGGGTCGCTGCCTCACCGCGCCGGGTTCGATCCCGACAACGGGTGCTTGTCTGTGCGGAGTTTGCACGCTCGCCCCGTGACCTGCGCGGGTTCTCTCCGGGACATCCGGTCTCCTCCCACACTCCAAAGACATGCGGGTTTGCAGGTTAATTGGCTCCGGTAAAATTGTAAATTGTCCCTAGTGTGTGTAGGATAGTGCTAGTGTACAGGGTGACCGCTGGTCGGCATGGACTCAGTGGGACGAAGGGCCTGTATCTGTGCTTTATCTCTGAACTAAACTAAAAAAAAATAATGATATGGCTCCAGATATTGTGTACAAACTAGACATTCGCAGGAAGGCGATTTCACAAATGTTCTCTGCCAGCAAGGATCTGCTATTCCTTGGAGTTTGAGGGTACCAGGATCGGGCTCCTCAACTCATCCTTGGATTCATTCCCACACTTCTGAGATTCTCGGGAGTGAAAAGTTCATGAGTTCATAAGTTACAGGAGCAGATGAGGCGATCACCGGGGTTTGTATGTTCTCCCTGTGACCTGTGTGGCTTTTCTCCAGGATCTCCGGTTTCTTCACACACTCCATTAACGGTTAACGTACAGGTTTGTAGGTTAATCGGCTTGGTATAATGGTAACTTGCCCGTGTGTAGGATAGTGTAAGTGTGCGGGGATCGCTGGTCGGCGCGGACTCGGTGGACTGAAGGGCCTGTTTCCGCACTGTATCTCTAAACTAAACTAAGTAGGTGATGAAAAAAGATCTCGACCCGCAACATCGCCGTTTCCTTTTCTCCAGTGATGCTGCCTGACCAGCTGAGTTGCTCCAGCACTTTGGTATCCATCTAATGGGCTTGTCCCACTTTGGTGATTTGTTAGGCAAGTACAGGAGACTAGTTTGTCGCCACATGTTCGCCGGTGATCGCCGGGAGTAACCTCCTCAGTCACATAATATGTAGTAGCGTCTTTCTGGGCGAGGTTAAATTTTCAACATGTTGAACATTTTTCAGCGGCAGTGAGCTTGACGCCAATGAGCGTAGCTTAACTTTTCCTGACGTAGGTGCTGTCGTAGTTTGTCGCCAGGATGACGTAAGTTGTCGCCGGTTTCTCGGCTAACCATGACAGTCGCCGGCAGTTGCCTAAAAAATCACCAAGTGGGACAGACCCATGAGGTAAGGTACATACATCATTGCTTCTGTCTATAAATTTTCTTCACAAAAGCTCCAAATCAAAATTACATTTTAATAATCAGGCACAAACTTGTCTTTTGCAAGGTTCATCTTCCATCCTCACGTAGCCCTTGCCCATTAATCAAGATAAAATCTCGCAGTTTTATAAAAATTCAATGCAGGATTTAGTCTCTGTGAAGCGGGAGGAAATGCACAAAGGATTGTCAACAGTGCAGATCATTATACAGCTGATTAACTCACTGTGATTAACTTATCGAGAATTTCCTCATGTACCACTTATCTCTTAATTTTCTGCACTGTTAATCAAGCAAGACTACCCTGGAATTTGGGTCTGCTGGTTTGTGCTGCTGCTTTGAGCTACTGCAGGACAGTTGCACATCACGCTGACTGTAAAATATGCTTCTACTGCAATCCACGCATCCACAGCAGTTTAGAGATACAGCGCGGAAACAGGCCCTTCAGCCAATCGCGTCCATCCTACGCTAAACCTGGCCGATTAGGAAAAGGGGAGATGCAACGAGACCTGGGTGTCATGGTACACCAGTCATTGAAAGTAGGCATGCAGGTGCAGCAGGCAGTGAAAAAAAGCGAATGGTATGTTAGCATTCATAGCAAAAGGATTTGAGTATAGGAGCAGGGAGGTTCTACTGCAGTTGTACAGGGTATTGGTGAGACCACACCTGGAGTATTGTCTACAGTTTTGGTCTCCAAATCTGAGAAAAGACATTCTTACCTTAGAGGGAGTACAGAGAAGGTTCACCAGACTGATTCCTGGGATGTCAGGACTTTCATATGATGAAAGACTGGATAGACTCGGCTTGTACTCGCTAGAATTTAGAAGATTGAGGGGGGATCTTATAGAAACTTACAAAATTCTTAGGGGGTTGGACAGGCTAGATGCAGGAAGATTGTTCCCGATGTTGGGGAAGTCCAGGACAAGGGGTCACAGTTTAAGGATAAAGGGGAAATCCTTTAGGACCGAGATGATAAAAACATTTTTCACACAGAGAGTGGTGAATCTCTGGAACTCTCTGCCACAGAAGGTAGTTGAGGCCAGTTCATTGGCGATATTTAAGAGGGGGTTAGATGTGGCCCTTGTGGCTAAAGGGATCAAGGGGTATGGATACTGAGTTGGATGATCAGCCATGATCATATTGAATGGCGGTGCAGGCTCGAAGGGCCGAATGGCCTACTCCTGCACCTATTTTCTATGTTTCTATGTTTCTACACACACTAGAGACAGTTTACAATTTTACCAACCCTATTAAGAGTCAAGAATCAAGAATGTTTTTATTGTCATAGGTCCCGGATGGGACAATGAAATTCTTACTTGCTGCAGCACAACAGAATATGTGAATGTGTAAACATAGTACATAACGGGGGTAGAGAAGAAAATATAAAGTTCAATAAATAACAAATATAGTGCAATAATAATATAGTCTTTTGCAGTTCAGAGCTCAGAGCTTATTCGTTGCTGTGTTTAATAGCCTGATGGCTGTAGGGAAGAAGCTGTTCCTGAACCTGGACCTATCCTACACACACTAGGAGCAATTTACAATTTTACCGAAGCCAATTAACCTACAAATCCACACGTCTTTGGGATGTGGAGGGAAATGGATGCTTGCTCCTCAGCACAGACTTGGTGGGGCTGGTTTCCATGATGTTTCACCATGTTATGCAATGGTAGAAGGCAGGAGAATGGCGTTGAGAGGGAAATACACATATAAAATCATGAGAGGAATAGATTGGGTAGATGCACAGAATCTTTTGCCCAGGGTGGGTGAATCGAGGACCAGAGGATAAAGGTTCAAGGTGAAGGGGAAAAGATTTAATAGAAATCTGAGGGGTAACGTTTCCACACAAAGGGTGGTGGGTGTATGGAACAAGCTGCCAGAGGAGATAGTTGAGGCAGGGACTATCCCAAAGTTTAAGAAACAGTTTAGTTTTAATTTAGGTAGACAACAATGCTGGAGAAACACAGCGGGTAAGGCATCATCTATGGAGCGAAGGAAATAGGCAACGTTTCGGGCAAAACCCTTCTTCAGACTGCCTAGTTTGGAGATACAGCATGAAACAGGTCCATTGGCCCACCGGGTCAAGGCCAACCAGCGATCCCCGCACATTAACACTATCCTACACCCACCAGCGACAATTTTTACTTTTACCAAGCCAATTAACGGGCAAACCTGTACATCTTTGTAGGGTGGGAGGAAACCGAAGATCCTGGAGAAAAGCCACACAGGTCACAGGGAGAACGTACAAACTCCGTACAGACAAGTAGTCAGGATTGGGCCAAAACGTTGCCTATTTCCTTCGCTCCATAGATGCTGCTGCACCCGCTGAGATTCTCCAGCATTTTTGTGTACCTTCGATTTTCCAGCATCTGCAGTTCCTTCTTAAACTCTACATCCACCTGGTGGCCTAGTGGTAGAGTTGCTGCCTTACAGCGCCAGAGTCCCAGGTCCGATCCTGACTGCCGGTGCTGTCTGTACGGACATTTAAGTTTGCGCATTCTCCCCGTGACCTGCGTGGCTTTTCACCAGGATCTCTGGGTTTCCTCCCACACTCCAAAGACGAACAGGTTTGTAGGTTGATCGGCTTGGTGTAAACGTGAAATTATCCTGTGTGTGTGTGTGTGTGTAGGTCAAGAGTCAAGTGTGAAGAGAGTTTTATTATCATGTGTCCAAGATAGGACAAAGAAATTCTTACTTATTGTTAAGTGTGGAGATCGGACTCAGTGGGCCGGCGTGCCTGTTTCCACAATGTATCTCAACACGAAACTAAACTGAGACCTTAACGTCAACCGTGTAGTTAGTTCAGTGCTCTAGCGAGGTCAATAATCTGCCAGCATTGACATTTGCAGGTTATATTCCTGCTCAGGCCACAGGGGGCCTTCTGAAACGCTGGATGATTCTTTAATTTCACAGCGTGAGGGAGTTTTCCTTCCACTGAGTTTACAATCAGATCAGTCACGGACAGATGAGACCTGTATGTGCCGCGGTGTAGAAGATTGAGAGGGAATGACTGAAATATATAAGCTCCCGAGGGACGTTGACAAGGTGGATGTGGTGAGAACATTCATTGCTTCTTTTTGCTTGAGCTGCCTTTTGATGGCGGTACAATAGCCGTGTGGCGCCGCACGATGGCAGCCTCGCCAACAGTCTGTCTCGTCTTTTTCTTCGTCATTTGTTGTTTTTAATTTGTTGTTAAATGTATGTAGGGTCACGGTTTAAGGATAAGAGGGAAGTCTTTTAGGACCGAGATGACAAAAACATTTTTTACACAGAGAGTGGTGAATCTGTGGAACTCTCTGCCACAGAAGGTAGTTGAGGCCAGTTCATTGGCTATATTTAAGAGGGAGTTAGATGTGGCCCTTGTGGCTAAAGGGATCAGGGGGTATGGAGAGAAGGCAGGTACAGGATATTGAGTTGGATGATCAGCCATGATCATATTGAATGGCGGTGCAGGCTTGAAGGGCCGAATGGCCTACTCCTGCACCTATTTTCTATCTTTCTATGTTTTAGTGTATCTGTGGTTTTGTATTACGTGAGGGGTGATGGTGAGCTGGGGGGGGGGGTCTTTTTAAAATCTCTTTCCTCGACGGAGATGCAACTTTCCCCATGTTGTATCTCCATCCGCACTACGGACCTAACATCGTGGAACTCGCAAGTAGACAAAATGGTGGAGAAACTCAGCGGGTGAGGCGGCATCTATGGAGCGAAGGAATAGGTGGCGTTTCGGGTCGAGACCCTTCTTCGGGCTGGTGTGGGGGTGGGGGGGGGGGGGGGGGAAGAAGAAAGGAAGAGGCGGAGGCAGTGGGCTGTGGGAGAGCTGGGAAGGGGAGGGGAAGGGGAGGAGAAAGCAGGGACTACCTGAAATTGGAGAAGTCAATGTTCGTACCGCTGGGGTGTAAACTACCCAAGCGAAATATGAGGTGCTGCTCCTCCAATATGCGGTGGGACTCACTCTGGCCATGGAGGAGGCCCAGGACAGAAAGGTCGAATTCGGAATGGGAGGGGGAGTTGGAGTGCTGGGCCTCATGGAACTCGCAGTCTCTTGGTCAGTGATCGACTCCGGGAGCTCCAACCGCAGGAGCTTCGATCGCCCCGACGCGGGAGTTTCTATCGCACCGGCCGCGAGAGAAAAGGACTGAAGGAGATAATACACTATGGCCTTCCATCACAGAGCCCTGTGGTGGATGTTTATGTTAATTGTTATAGGTGTGTGTCTTGCTACATTTTTGATATGACTGTATCGCAAATCAAATTCCTTGTATGTTCTTACACACTTGGCTAATAAATTCTTTGTATCTTGAATGATCTCCGTTTGTCGGCACTGGGTTTCTGCTCGCTGGAGTTTAGAAGGATGAGGGGACACCCAACTGAAACTTACCTTACCTTATAAAAGTGTATAAACTCATGAGAGGCATAGATCGGGTAGATGCACAGAGTCTCTTGCCTGGAGTAGGTGAATCGAGGATCAGAGGACATAGGTTTAAGGTGAGCGGGGAAAGATTTAATAGAAATCTGTGTGGTAACTTTTTCTCGCAGAGGGTGGAAGGAGCTGCCAGAGGAGGTAGTTGAGGCAGGGACTATCCCAACATTTAAGAAACAGTTAGACAGGCACATGGATAGGACAGGTTTGGAGGGATATGGGCCAACCAAATGGAACATCACCTCATATTTCTCTTGGGCAGTTTACACCCCAGTGGTATGAACATTGGCTTCTCTACCTTCAAGTAAAGGGCTTGTCCCACTGTATGAGATAATTCAAGAGTTCTCCTGAGTTTTCCCCTGATTCGAACTCGGAGAATGTCCGTAACGGGTTCTTGAATGTCTTGTAGTGGTTCGTACAAGAAAAAACGTATTTTTACACATTTTTTTCACTCGTGGACATTTTTCACAGTGTTGAAAAAACATCACGAGTTTACCGGATTTCCCGAGTACCTACCGATAGCATTATGAGCCGCTACGAGCCGCTACGGACATTCTCCGTGTTCGAATCAGGGGAAAACTCGGGAGAACTCTTAAATTACCTCGTACAGTGGGACAGGTCCTTAACCCTTGCTTTTCCTCTCTCTCCATCCCTCCCCCTTCTGTTCTCCAACCAATCTAACTGTCTCTGCCTACATTTTATCTGTTTGCTTTGTTGTTACCTTCTCCCAGCCAGCAATGATCTCCGTTTCCTTTGTCCTATTTTCCCACCTTACACTTCCTTATCTCTGCGTCTCCCTTGACATCAGTCTGAAGAAGGGTCTCGACCCGAAAACGCCACCCATTCCTTCTCTCCAGAGATGCTGCCTGTCCCGCTGAGTTACTCCAGCATTTTGTGTCTACCTTCGGTTTAAACCAGCATCTGCAGTTCCTTCCTACACAGTTCGGGCAGCGCCTGTAGTCTCAGAGGGATGTTTGACATTTTGGGCGGGGACCCTGCCTCTGTTCCCCCAGCAGTTTGTTTATCATTCTGGAGTAGTTCCAACTGCGCTGAATTATAATGTGGTGCATGGATGTGTAAACTTCACTTAGAATTCATTTATCTTGGGGAATAGAGGCTGAGGCGTGATCTGAGCTGTTTAAAAGGGTTTGTGATTGAGATTCGTACTGCCAGATGATGCAGCCTTGAACTATGCAGAGATTAGCAAGTAACTGAGGAAACAAACAGCGGGAACAAAGAGCTGCAGTTGCCGGTTAATTAACTTGCTCTGCGTTTTATTTGTCACGTGTACCGAGGTATAGTGAAATTAATATTTGCACACAGTTCAGTGCAAGTATCACTATACATAAGTACTTAGATACAGACTAGATTTTTACTAGAATGTTGCCTGGGTTTCAACAACTAAGTTACAGAGATAGGTTGAATAAGTTAGGTCTTTATTCTCTGGAGCGCAGAATGTTAAGGGGGGACTTGATAGAGGTCTTTAAAATGATGAGAGGGATAGACAGAGTTGATGTGGACCAGCTTTTCCCTTTGAGAATAGGGAAGATTCAAACAAGAGGACATGACTTCAGAATTAAGGGACAGAAGTTTAGGGGTAACATGAGGGGGAACTTCTTTACTCAGAGAGTGGTGGCGGTGTGGAATGAGCTTCCAGTGGAAGTGGTGGCGGCAGGTTCGTTGGTATCATTTAAAAATAAATTGGATAGGCATATGGATGAGAAGGGAATGGAGGGTTATGGTATGAGTGCAGGCAGGTGGGACTAAGGGAAAAAAGTTGTTCGGCACGGACTTGTAGGGCCGAGATGGCCTGTTTCCGTGCTGTAATTGTTATATGGTTATATAGATAAGCATCTCAGATACAGCACAGGTGTATAGCAGTAGTACACTGAGACAGTATACAGTCGCCTGTTTGTGGCCATTTTCAAGTCCCAGTTGTTGTAAGTGCAGGGATCTTGACCTGACTATGAAGGTCTGTTGTCCTGGCGGCGTTAGACAATAGACAATAGGTGCAGGAGTAGGTCATTTGGTCCCTCGAGCCAGCACAGCCATTCAATGCGATCATGGCTGATCATCCCCAATCAGTACCTCGTTCCTGCCTTCCCCCCATATCCGCTATTTTTAAGAGCCCTATCTAGCTCTCTCTTGAAAGCATCCAGAGAACCTGCCTCCACCACCCTCTGAGGCAGAGAATTCCACAGACTCACCACTCTCTATGAGAAAAAGTGTTTCCTTTTCTCCGTTCTAAATGGCTTATTCCTTATTCTTAAACTGTGGCCCCTGGTTCTGGACTCCCCCAACATCGGGAACATGTTTCCTGCCTCTAGCGTGTCCAAGCCCTTAACAATCATATATGTTTCAATGAGATCCCCTCTCATCCTTCTAAACTCCATAGTGTACAAGCCCAGCTGCTCCATTCTCTCAGCATATGACAGTCCCGCCATCCCGGGAATTAACCTTGTAAACCTACGCCGCACTCCCTCAATAGCAAGATTGTCCTTCCTCAAATTAGGGGACCAAAACTGCACACAATACTCCAGGTGTGGTCTCACTAGGGCTCTGTACAACTGCAGAAGGACCTCTTTGCTCCTATATTCGATTCCTCTTGTTACAAAGGCCAACATGCCATTCGCTTTCTTCACTGCCTGCTGTACCTGCATGCTTACTTTCATAAACTAATGTACAAGGACCCCCAGATCCCATTGTACTTTCCCCTTTTCCCAAAGGGGACATACAACAGGGATAATGGGGATATGGGGAGAAAGCAGGAACGGGGTACTGATTTTAGATGACCAGTCATGATCATCTTAAATCTGGCTCGAAGGGCCAAATGGCCTACTCCTGCACCTATTTTCTATGTTTCTATGTGTCCTCCACTGCTGTATATAGACCGTGTCTGGTCCATGTGCTCGGCATCGGTTAATACACAAAAGGAAAAGTGTCGAGATCAAACCTGGGTGTCTGGTGCTGTAAGGGCAGCAACTCTACCCTGACGCCACCGTGCTGTCAACCGATCAGTCGGCAGAAGGGTCTCGACCGAAGATATCACCCATCCATTTCCTCCAGAGATGCTGCCTGACCCACTGAGTTACTCCAGCACTTTGTGTTTTGTTCGAGATTCCAACATCTGCAGTTCCTTGTGCCCACATGCTTTCATAGAAACATAGAAAATAGGTGCAGGAGTAGGCCATTCGGCCCTTCGAGCCTGCACCACCATTCAATATGATCATGGCTGATCATCCAACTCAATATTCTGTACCTGCCTTCTCTCCATACCCCCTGATCCCTTTAGACACAAGGGCCACTTCTAACTCCCTCTTAAATATAGCCAATGAACTGGCCTCAACTACCTTCTGTGGCAGAGAGTTCCAGAGATTCACCACTCTCTGTGTGAATTTTTTTTTTCTCATCTTGGTCCTAAAAGATTTCCCCTTTATCCTTAAACTGTGACCCCTTGTCCTGGACTTCCCCAACATCAGGAACAATCTTCCTGCATCTAGTCTGTCCAACCCCTTAAGAATTTTGTAAGTTTCTATAAGATCCCCTCTCAATCTTCTAAATTCTAGCAAGTACAAGCCGAGTTTATCCAGTCTTTCTTCATATGAAAGTCCTGACATCCCAAGAATCAGTCTGGTGAACCTTCTCTGTACTCCCTCTATGGCAAGAATGTCTTTCCTCAGATTTGGAGACCAAAACTGTACGCAATATTCCAGGTGTGGTCTCACCAAGACCCTGTACAACTGCAGTAGAACCTCCCTGCTCCTATACTCAAATCTTTCTAAGATTCGTTTTTAAAAAAAGTTTCCCTTTGCTTTCATCTGGTGTATATTTTTACGATTAGGCCGACTTGCAAGGGCCACATTATTATCTGTCGACAGTGCGTTATCTGAAATCTCGCAGACATTAATTTAACCGGCCACTTACCACCCCAGGGAACAAATAGATTCAGTGCCTCTGAGCCTAGTGGAACAGATGTGTTCCGAGGAAGAATGTATCACTGCCAGGGAGTCTTTAAAAAATATATAATTTTACAATCTTCCAGATGCCGCTCAGTGGGAGGATGTGTAACGTTGGTTTTAGTTTCATTAATTACATGGGCTTGGAATCAAACTTTACAGGGCGGCACGGTGGTGCAGCGGTTGAGCTGCTGCCTTACAGCGCCAGAAACCTGACGACCGTTCGATCCTGACGACGGCAGCTTGTCTGTGTGGAGTTTGCACGTTCTCCCCGTGACCTGCGTGGGTTTTCTCCGAGATCTTCGGTTTTATAAGGTCATACGTGATAGGGGAAGCATTAGGCCATTCGGCCCATAAGTACTACTCCGCCATTCAATCGTGGCTCTCTCCTAACCCCATTCTCCTGTCTTCTCCCCATAACTTCTTGACACCCGTACTAATCAAGATGCTATCTATCACTGCCTTAAATATATTCATTCTCGGCCTCCACAGCCAAATAATTCCACAGATTCACCACCCTTTCTGACTAAAGACATTTCTACTCATCTCCTTCCTTAAAGAACATCCTTTATTTCTGAGGCTATGACCTCTAGTCCTAGACTCTCCCACTAGTGGAAACATCCTCTCCACATCCACTCTATCCAAAGCCTTTCACAATTCTGCACGTTACATAGAAACATAGAAAATAGGTGCAGGAGGAGGCCATTCAGCCCTTCGAGCCAGCACCGCCATTCATTGTGATCATGGCTGATCATCCACAGTCAGTAACCCGTGCCTGCCTTCTCCCCATATACCTTGACTCCACTAGCCCCTAGAGCTCTATCTAACTCTCTCTTAAATCCATCCAGTGATTTGGCCTCCACTGCCCTCTGTGGCAGGGAATTCCATAAATTCACAACTCTCTGGGTGAAAAAGATTTTTCTCACAGTCTTAAATGACCTCCCCTTTATTCTAAGACTGTGGCCCCTGGTTCTGGACTTGCCCAACATTGGGAACATTTTTCCTGCATCTAGCTTGTCCAGTCCTTTTATAATTTTAGATGTTTCTATAAGATTACCCCTCATCCTTCTAAACTCCAGTGAATACAAGCCTAATCTTTTCAATCTTTCCTCATATGACAGTCCCGCCATCCCAGGGATCAATCACGTTTCAATGAGGTCGCCCCTCATTCGTCTGTGCCGTGCCTTTGGGGCCTTCCGGGGCCTTCCGGGACCTTCCAGGTCCTTCCGGATGCTTCTAGATCGCTGCGCCCGTCTGGAAGCCTTGAGTTGTTTTCAAATCTGACTGTGATGCTGGAAATTTTAAAGACAATGAATTAATTATTTCTGGGGTAAAAGACTACTGATAGCAATGGTGACCACAAAACAACTGGGCTGTTTGTAAACATCCTGCCCCACTGAGGTATTTTAGTGACTTCAGGTCCACAGGTTGACTCTAAACCACAATGTCAAATGGCCCTGCAAGACATGGCACATGTCTGAAGACTGCGGCTTGGTGGTGCTAACCACGGCTGCTCTCTACATAGTTTGCACGTTTTCCCCGTGACCATGTGGGTTTTCTCCGGTTGCTCTGGTTTCCTCCCACACTCCAAAGTCGTACAGGTTTGTAGGTTAAATTGGCTTTGGTAAAGATTGTAACTTGTCCCTCGTGTGTGTCGGATGGTGCCAGTGTAAGGGGTGATCGCTGGTCCGCGCGCACTCAGTGGTCCGAAGGGCCTGTTTCCGCGCTGTATCTCTAAACTAAACCAAGCTAAACAACAGGGAAATGAGATGGGGAAGACATCGTCAGCTTTAGATACATAGAAACATAGAAAATAGGGGCAAGAATAGGCCATTCAGCCCTTCGAGCCTGCACCGCCATTCAATATGATCATGGCTGATCATCCAACTCAGTATCCTGTACCTGCCTTCTCTCCATACCCCCTGATCCCTTTAGCCACAAGGGCCACATCTAACTCCCTCTTAAATATAGCCAATGAACTGGCCTTAACTACCTTCTGTGATCTGTACTTTTCGCACCTTACATGTTCTCTCCTACCCTCCCATATCTCGTCTCGAGTCTCCCCGGACTCTGGGTCCGAAGAATGGCCTCGACCCGAAACGTCACCCGTTCCTTCTCCCCAAAGGTGCTGCCTGCACCGCAGAGTTACTCCAAAGATTTTGTGTCCATCCCCCCTTAATGTTTCTCTGAAGAACTCCCTCCAAGGCCAACATATCCATCCCCGTGTCCAAACGCGAGTGAACGAGGATGGTTGGCAGCTGACCAAGGCTGTTAAAGAAATGGAGTGGAACTTGCTCTCATCTGTCCCTTCGAGCTAACGGCCCACATTGCATTAGCCTTCCTGATTGCTTTCTGTACGTGTCTGCTGACTTTTAATGAAGTGTGCACTGTGGGCCCCAGGAGTTGATGAATAAAATAACTCCTGGTCTTGGGAGACTTGTATTTTGCAAACAATCTCTTTTGCAACCACTGTTAATGGATACCCTGAACTGAGCGCAGCATTAATTGCCAATCGAGTTATTCATGTAAGCAGGGTACAGATATACTAAATGCAACCACCTTCAATTAAATCTCAATCTGGAAAGCAGACTTTGACGTGTAAAGTTTCTTAAATGTAATTGCCATCCACCATCAGACTGATCCTACAACATAAGATCACAACGGTATGAACATTGATTTCTCCAATTTCAGGTAGTCCTTGCTTTCTCCCTCCTGCCCCTCCCCTTCCCAGCTCTCCCACACCCTACTGTCTCCGCCTCTTCCTTTCTTCTTCCCGCTCCCCCCCCCCACCCCCACATCAGTCTGAAGAAGGGTCTCGACCCGAAACGTCACCTATTCCTTCGTTCCAAAGATGCTGCCTGTCCCGCTGAGTTTCTTCAGCATTTTTGTCCACAACACAGGAGGTTGACCTTTCACTGGTGATGACTACCTCGGTGGGACTCCTTTAGTTATTGGACGACAGAACTTTCCATTAGCCAGACTGATTCCTGGGATGTCAGGACTTCCATGTGAAGAAAGACTGGATAGACTCGGCTTGTACTCGCTAGAATTTAGAAGATTGAGGGGGGATCTTATAGAAACTTACAAAATTCTTAAGGGGTTGGACAGGCTAGATGCAGAAAGGTTGTTCCCGATGTTGGGGAAGTCCAGAACAAGGGGTCACAGTTTAAGGATAAGGGGGAAATCTTTTAGGACTGAGATGAGAAAAACATTTTTCACACAGAGAGTGGTGAATCTGTGGAATTCTCTGCCACAGAAGGTAGTTGAGGCCAGTTAATTGGCTATATTTAAGAGGGAGTTAGATGTGGCCCTTGTGGCTAAAGGTATCAGGGGGTATGGAGAGAAGGCAGGTACAGGATACTGAGTTGGATGATCAGCCATGATCATATTGAATGGCGGTGCAGGCTCGAAGGGCCGAATGGCCTACTCCTGCACCTATTTTCTATGTTTCTATGTTTCTATGTTTCTATGTTTCTACTCTGCCATTCCAACATGGCTGATCTGCTTTTCCCTCTCAACCTCATTCTCCTGCCTTCTCCCCATAATCATTGACGTCCGAACCAATCAAGAATCTTTAATTCTCTGCTTTAAAAATACACAATGTCGGCCTCCACAGCCGTCTCTGGCACAGAATTCCATAGATTCACCACCCTCCGGCTAAAGAAATTCCTCCCCATCTCCATTTTGAAGGGACGTCCTTTTATCCTGAGGCTGTGCCCTCTGGTCCTGGACTCTCCCACTAGTGGAAACATCCTTTCCACGTCCACACAATCCGGACTTCTATTGTGATTGTAGAAACAAGGAACTGCAGATGCTGGTTTGCACAAGTGGCCGCAGAGCGCTGGTGTAACTCAGCGGGTCAGGCAACTTCACGGTGGCACAGCGGTAGAGTTGCTGCCTTATAGCGCCAGAGACCCGGGTTCGATCCAGACCACGGGTGCTGTCGGCATGGAGCGTGTACGTTCTCCCCGTGACCTGCATGGATTTTCTCCGGGTACTCCAGTTTCCTCCTGCACTCCAAAGACGTACAGGTTTGTAGGTTAATTGCCTTTGGTAAAATTATAAAATTGTCCCGAGTATGTGTAGAATAATGCTGGTGTGCAGGATTGATGGTCAGTGCAGACTCGATGGGCCGAAGGGCCGGTTTACACGTTGTATCTCTAAGCTGAACTAAATCTCTGGAGAACATGGAGAGGTGGTGTTTTGGGTCAGGACCCTTCCTCAGACTTGTGATTTAACGATTTCAAAATTTCAATGCTAATGTTTCTTCAAACTATTGCTGGTAAGCTTTGAGATTAAAGTACAACTTTGAAAGTGGGTTCAAGAGGTGTGTTTAGTTTAGTTTAGTTTAGAGATACAGCGCGGAAACAGGCCCTTCGGCCCACCGAGTCTGCACCGACCAGCGATCCCTGCACACCAACCCGATCCCACACGCACTAGGGACCATATAATAACCATATAACAATTACAGCACAGAAACAGGCCATCTCGACCCCTCTAGTCCGTGCCGAACACATAATCTCCCCTAGTCCCATATACCTGCGCTCGGACCATAACCCTCCATTCCTTTCCCATCCATATAACTATCCAATTTATTTTTAAATGATAAAAACGAACCTGCCTCCACCACCTTCACTGGAAGCTCATTCCACACAGCTACCACTCTCTGAGTAAAGAAGTTCCCCCTCATGTTACCCCTAAACTTCAGTCCCTTAATTCTCAAGTCATGTCCCCTTGTTTGAATCTTCCCTACTCTCAGTGGGAAAAGCTTTTCCACGTCAACTCTGTCTATCCCTCTCATCATTTTAAAAACCTCTATCAAGTCCCCCCTTAACCTTCTGCGCTCCAAAGAATAAAGCCCTAACTTGTTCAACCTTTCTCTGTAACTTAGTTGCTGAAACCCAGGCAACATTCTAGTAAATCTCCTCTGTACTCTCTCTATTTTGTTGACATCCTTCCTATAATTAGGCGACCAAAATTGTACACCATACTCCAGAATTGGCCTCACCAATGCCTTGTACAATTTTAACATTACATCCCAACTTCTATACTCAATGCTCTGATTTATAAAGGCCAGCACACCAAAAGCTTTCTTTACCACCCTATCTACATGAGATTCCACTTTCATGGAACTGTGCACAGTTATTCCCAGTTATTCCCAGACGATTTACATTTATACCAAGCCCAATGAACCTGCAAACCTGTACGTCTTTGGTGTGTGGGAGGAGATCGGAAATCACGGCGAAAACCCACGCAGGTCACTGGGAGAACGTGCTCTGGATATTGTGTGTTATTGCTTCTCGGAAGCTCGTTCTGTTTTCCTGTGTCTGTGCTTGTTGATCACATCATTCTGCACGGTGACAGTCAGATTGGATCTACATGCTTGATTGAACATTGCACGGATTCCGATTGGCGCCTTGCTCCATATCTAATCTCCAGCTGCTTTGTATTTCACAAGGAGCTTTGCACAGGCAATCTGCCTGAGTGTTTGACAGCACTGGGCCCGTGCTCGCTGGAGTTTGGAAGGATGAGGGGACGCAACCTCATTGAAACTTACCGAATAGTTTAGTTTAGTTCAGTTTATTGTCGCGTGCAGCGAGGTACAGTGAAAAGCTTTTGTTGCGTGCTAAACATAGAAACATAGAACCATAGAAAATTGGTGCAGGAGTAGGCCATTCGGCCCTTCGAGCCTGCACCGCCATTCAATATGATCATGGCTGATCATCCAACTCAGTATCCTGTACCTGCCTTCTCTCCATACCCCCTGATCCCTTTAGCCACAAGGGCCACATCTAACTCCCTCTTAAATATAGCCAATGAACTGGCCTCAACTACCTTCTGTGGCAGAGAATTCCACAGATTCACCACTCTCTGTGTGAAAAATGTTTTCCTCATCCCGGTCCTAAAAGGCTTCCCCCTTATCCTTAAACTGTGACCCCTTGTTCTGGACTTCCCCAACATCGGGAACAATCTTCCTGCATCTAGCCTGTCCAACCCCTTAAGAATTTTGTAAGTTTCTATAAGATCCTCCCTCAATCTTCTAAATTCTAGCGAGTACAAGCCGAGTCTATCCAGCCTTTCTTCATATGAAAGTCCTGACATCCCAGGAATCAGTCTGGTGAACCTTCTCTGTACTCCCTCTATGGCAAGAATGTCTTTCCTCAGATTAGGAGACCAAAACTGTACACAGTCAGCAGAAAGACACTGCATCAATAGCTTTCTTCTGCCGTATGGCGTGCACAGCCTAAAGTTGTAGAACAACTTGTTCTATTTGATCTTACAAACGACAGACACAGAAAGCTTGAGTAGCTCAGCGGGACAGGCAGCATCTCTGGAGAGAAGGAATGGGTGATGTTTCGGATCGAGACCCATCTTCAGGCTGAGTAAAGGGCCTGTCCCACAGTACGAGGTAATTCAAGAGTTCTCCCGAGTTCTCCCCGATTCGAGCTCGTGTAATGTACGTAGCGGGTACGTAGGGGTTCGTACGAGTAAAAAGTAACAATTTTTTTCATCACCAGTATTTTTTACCCGTGGACATTTTTCACAGTGTTGTAAAAACGTCACGAGTTTACCGGATTTCCCGAGTACCTACCGTTATTCGTACGAGCCGCTACGTGAACTCCTACATCCACGAACTCCTACATACCCGCTACGTACATTACATGAGCTCGAATCAGGGGAGAACTCGGGAGAACTCTTGAATGACCTCTTACAGTGGGACAGGCACTTTACTCCAGCTCTTTGTGTCTAATTAACAAAGGATCCTTTGCTAACATCTCAATAACTGTCCCTTACATGTCGAATGCTCTTTAGATTTAAGCGCGTGCTTACCTAAAGCCATTAAAGGTTTCATACTTCATTCACACGGGATGGATTTGAGGCCGCATCTAATGCCTGGTTCAATATATCACGGAGACTAAATCTCATCTCAAAACCCAAATTCAGCAGATGTTGGAAATCTGAAACAGAAACACAAAATTCAGGAAATAATCGACATTTCAAAGGTTTAAAGCATTTTCTGTTTTATTATAAAGCACTCTTGGGACCATGGTGTTGATAAAAAACATGGAAATACATGTTTTTCCCCCCTTCTCCCCCCTTCTCCCCTCTTTTAAAGGACTTATCGAATTCAAGAGTTACCGTCTTTGACTTTCCTGGTCATCGCGGTGTGTGTCCGTATCACCTTCGCTTTGCACCGAGTGAATTTCAGACAGCGCTTTCCCCACTTGCCCTGGCCCCCGCCTTTGCGATGTGTTTGTGTGTGTGTGTTCCACTCTGACAGTCGCCTTTTCAATTCCCGGTTTTTAAGGCGAGTGCCGCCAACTTGACAGTCGCCAGCAGTCCGCTGAAAATTCGCCTAAGTGGGACTTTTACATTTTAGATTTATTGAATTACTTGAATTCACATTTCCCCACTCATCTCTGAATCCAAGGTGTTCAGAACTTTAGACTTTCGAGATGTAGAGGCCTTTCAGCCCACCGAGTCCACGGGAACCAACGATCACTCGTGCGCTAGTTCTATCCTACACACTATAGACAATAGACAATAGGTGCAGGCGTAGGCCATTTGGCCCTTCGAGCCAGCACCGCCATTCAATGTGATCATGGCTGATCATCCACAATCAGTACCCTGTTCCTGCCTTCTCCCCATATCCCTTGACTCCGCTATCTTTAAGAGCTCTATCTAACTCTCTCATGAAAACATCTAGAGAACCTGCCTCCACCACCCTATGAGGCAGAGAATTCCACAGACTCACAACTCTCCGTCTGAAAAGGTTTTTCCTCATCTCCGTTCTAAATGGCTTACCCCTTATTCGTAATGTGGCCCCTGGTTCTGGACTCCCCCACCATCGGAAACATGTTTCCTTCCTCTAGCGTGTCCAAACCCTTAATAATCTGATATGTTTCAATAAGATATCCTCTCATCCTTCTAAATTCCAGAGTATACAAGCCCAGCTACTCCTATAGGCAATTGACAGATGCCAATTAATCTAAAAACCTGAAGATAGGCACAAGATAAACACAACTTAACCTACAAACCTGCACGTCTTTGGAATGCAGGAGGAAACCGGAGCACCCGGAGAAAACCCACGTGGTCCCAGGTTGAACGTACAAACTCCGTATAGACAACACCTGTAGTCGGAATCTAAACTAGTTCAGTTCAGTTTAGTTTATTGTCCCGTGTACCGAGGTACAGTGAAAAGCATTTGTTGCGTGCTAACCAGTCAGCAGAAAGACAATACATGATTACAATCGATCCATTTACAGTGTATAGATACGTAATAAGGGAATAACGTTTAGTGCAAGGTAAAGCCAGCAAAGTCCGATCAAGGATAGTCCGAGGGTCACCAAAGAGGTAGATAGCAGTTCAGGACTACTCTCTGGGTGAGGTAGGATGGTTCAGTTGCCTGATAACAGCTGGGAAGAAACTGCCCCTGAATCTGGAGGTGTGCATTTTCGTATTTCTATACCTCTTGCCCGATGGGAGAGGGGAGAAGAGGGAGTGACCGGAGTCCGACATCCTTAATTATGCTGCTGGCCTTGCCAAGGCAGTGCGAGGTGTAGATGGAGTCAATAGAAGGGAGATTGGTTTGTGTGATGGTCTTGGCTGCGACCACAATTCTCCGCAGTTTCTTGCGGTCCTGGATAGAGCTGTTCCCACACCAAGCTGTGACGCATCTGTGGATGTTGGTGAGGGTTGTTGCGGACATGCAGAACTTCCGAAGCCTGAATTCCTCCAGCAGTTTGTTTTTTGCACCTTGTAAACCTTCTCTGAAGGGTGAGTACCCTCTTTCATGTAGATGGAATTGCAATCGCACCAAGCATCCTTTACGTGAAGCAAGGAATATAGATTCATGGTTCACAGACCATGTTGTGATGGCAGGGGAATTTAATTTAATTAATCAGGTATATCTAGTTTCAGGAATGGTAGTTAAAACAGATTAATTCTTGTTGGCTTTTGTCAAGGAAATCAGCTGCCCTTAATTTAACTTGTATGTAAGGTCAGGTCCATAGTGATGTGGCTAACAGCCCACTGAAATGACCCACACCTACTCAGAAAAACTACAGCTCTCTATCCAACATGAGTTTTTGTTTCATTTCAAAAATAAACTTTAGACCTGAAAACTTTATTTCTGATCGGCGGTAGAGTTGCTGCCTTATAGCGGCGGTGACCCAGGTTCGATCCTGACTACGGGTGCTGTCTGTACCGAGTTTGTACGTTCTCCCCGTGACCCGCGTGGGTTTTCTCCAGGTGCCCTGGTTTCCGCCCACATTCAAAAGATGTGTCGGTTAATTGGCTTCTGTAAATTGTCCGCAATGTGTAGGATGCGAAACAGGGATAACATAGAACTAGTGTGAACGGGTGATCGATCGTTGGTCAGCGAAGACTCTCGTGGGTCGAAGGGCCGGTTTCCATGCTGGATCCCTACACTAAACGAAACCAGCTTACGGGCGATCGCTGGTGGGGCGCGGACTCGGTGGGCCGAAGTGCCTGTTTCCGCAGTGTATCTCTATAACTAAAATGAAAAACTAAAGCTAAGTGTGTGGCTGTCATTACACACAAGGTTCAATAGTGAGTTCGAAAATTTCCAATCATGAGCACTACTCCCATTTATTTTAGAAGGGTGGAAGATAACATTGATTCTGTTGTTGCCAGTTACACTTCCTTTGGACAGGTAAATTAATAGGAATGGTTTAGAGGGATGTGGGCCTAAAGCCAGCAGGTGGGACTCCTGTAGATCGGGCATTATGGACAAGTTGAGCCCTAATGCAAGGGCCTGTTTCCATGCTGTATAACTCTATGATTCTAGACACATCTTTTTGGCTGACGGGCAGGGCAAGTGCAAAAGTGATTTTGTAAAGTTTAAAATGTGAATAACTTGTAAAATATACCATCAATCTGAACGAAACTTGTCCCATTTACATCACAGGACAATGGTGAGTAAGGTGGGCCAAAGATTGTAGCACTATCGTGTACCATTTTGGCGGTATTTTGGGGAAATGCACGTACGCACGCATATATATATACAGACTTTTAGTAATATATAGATTATAATCCTCTGGGATAAAATTGCATAATCCTGAACCATGAACTCTGCTTCTTTGGACTTTAGACTTTAGAGATACAGTGCGGAAACAGGCCCTTCAGCCCATCGAGTCCACGCCGTCCAGTGATCACCCCTCACACTAGCACAATCCCACACACCAGGGACAATTTACAATTTTACTGAAGCCGATTAACCTGCACAACCTGCATGTCTTTGGAGTGTGGGAGGAATCCGGAGCACCCGGAGAAAACCCACGCAGTCACAGGGAGAACGTACAAACTCCATACAGACAGCACCCGTAGTTGGGATTGAACCCAGATCTCCGGCTCTGTAGGGCAGCAACTCTAATGCTGCGTTACTGTGCCGCCTCTAGGTAATGACCTGGTGATTAAACATCGCACTCTCAAGACTACAACCTGTCCCTCAATGTCAGCAAACTTGGGACCAGGAGCAAGAGTAGCAACAGAGAAAATAATAACCCAATGTCTAACAACTGGTTGTGTAGGAAGGAACCGCAGATGCTGGTTTACACCGAAGATAGGCACTAAATGCTGGAGTAACTGAATGGGACAGGCGGCATCACTGGAGAGAAGGAATGGGAGAGACCCTTCTGCAGAAGAGATTTACGAGGATATACAGGTTAGTAGGTTCATTGGCTTTGGTAAAGTTGTAGAGGATGTGCGCAGGATAGTGTTAGTGTACGGGGTGATCGCTGGTAGGTGCGGACTCGGTGGGCCGGAGGGCCTGTTTCCGCGCTGTATCTCTAAACTAAACTAAACGAAACTAAACAAAATCTCTGACATTCCAGAGAAGACACGCTTCTTCAGACTGAGTCAGGGGAGAGGGAAAGTGGAGATATGGAAGGGGGACGGTGTGAAAACGAGAGATCAAAGGGGATGAGGCTCCAGGAAAATGTAGAATAGATCATTGTTAGCTAGCTGCACTGTGGCTGAAAGGAAGGCACTACAGAGAGTTATTAAAACAGCACAGAGCATCACAAACGCTCAACTACCCTCCCTGGATGACATTTACAGGGCCCGATGCTTGCGCCGGGCCACAAACATCAAGCAGGACACATCCCACCCATGCCAACCACCTTTTCACTCTGCTGCCCTCTGGGGGGCGATACAGGTCTCTGAAGGCCCGCACTTGTAGACTAATTAACAGTTTCTACCCATGTGCCATAAAATAACTAAACTCAGATAAACAACACTGCGGGCAACACAACACAATTCGTGGTGCAATATAATGCGTAATATTTTATTATATTTCTATTATCTATTTATTGATTTCATTTACTGATCTTGCCGGTATATGAGAGTCAATGGTTTGTGTTTTTGTTCTTTTAAATCTTTTATCCCGTGTCTTCTATGTATACCACTGACGGAGATGCAATGAAATTTCGTTGTACAGTTAGTTGTTGTGCAATGATAATAAACATATTTGATTTGATTTGATTTGATTTGACAATGGCTGCCTCATTAGATTTGATTCCACTATGTGACGACACTCCACACAAAAAAACATCAAGTAATAGGTAGAGCTTCCAATCCACAATAAATTAAATGAAAGCCTACATTTTATTTCTCATCCATAATCTTCTCCAAGTAGGTGGTGGCAACTAAACTGCATTGCCAATTACCTTAAGGAGACTGTGCATTCTGCGGTGGTATGAATTATATTAGTGGGTCTTTGGCAGATCAGCTAAATACCTTTGAGAAAATTAGTTAGCTTTAGAAGAAGCCTCTGGCAACTATTCAGAATGCAGGCAGGAGACTTGGATGAAGTTGTGCGGCATGGTGGTGCAGCGGTAGAGTTGCTGCCTTACAGCACCAGAGACCAGGGTGCTGTATGTACGGAGTTCGTACGTTCTACCCGTGACTGCGCGGGTTTTCCCCGGGCGCTCCGGTTTCCTCCCACACTTCAAAGACGTACAGGTTTGTCAATAGACAATAGACAATAGAAAATAGACAATAGGTGCAGGAGTAGGCCATTCGGCCCTTCGAGCGAGCACCGCCATTCAATGTGATCATGGCAGATCATCCACAATCAGTACCCGGTTCCTGCCTTCTCCCCACTTTTCCCCTGACTCCGCTATCTTTGAGAGCCCTATCTAGCTCTTCTCTTGAAAGTATCCAGAGAATTGGCCTCCACCGCCAGCTGAGGCAGAGAATTCCACAGACTCGCAAATCTCTGTGTGAAAAAGTGTTTCCTCATCTCCGTTCTAAATGGCTTACCCCTTATTCTTAAACTGTGTCGGTTAATTGGCTTTGGTAAAGATTGTAAATTGTCCCTAGTGTGTGTAAGGATGGTGTTAGTGTACGGGGATCTCTGGTTCCATGCTGTATCTTTAAAGCAAACTGGGCTAAATTAAAAGTAATCAAACTGAATAGTTAATATGGTTACTACGATAGTCTTGTTAGGACTCTGCTGGGATCAAATTGTCTGCTGTATTTCCTTAAATCATGCCTTTGTTCCAAAAGTATTTCTATATTTAACCATCTGCTGAGTGCAGCATCGGATATTCCCAATCGAGAGTGTTGATATTCCCTACACAGAGAGCTGTGGACACAGCCCAGTCCATCACGCAAACCAGCCTCCTCCCCCATCGACTCCAGCTACGCTTTCTTTGTGCTGAGATTCATTGAATTATATTATGTGTGGGAAGGAACTGCAGATGCTGGTTTAAACTGAAGATCGACACAAAATGCTGGAGTAACTCAGCAGGACAGGCAGCATCTCCGGAGGGTTGGAATGGGTGACGTTTCGGGTCGAGACCCTTCTACAGAAAGGTCTGAAGAAGGGGCTCGACCAGAAACGTCACCCATTCCTTCTCTCCATAGATGCTGCCTGTCCCGCTGAGTTACTCCAGCATTTTGTGAATTATATTACGTTGGCTACTTTACCTCGGCAAAGCAGACAACATAATCAAAGACCATTCACACCCCCCCTCATTCATCAGTTCTTAAGATTACATGGCATAGTAGCAGAATGGGGCGGCACAGTGGTGCAGCGGTAGAGTTGCTGCCTGGGTTCAATCCTGACCATGGGTGCTGTCTGTACGGATTTTGTACCTTCTCCCCGTGACTACGTGGGTTTGCCCCGGGAGCTTCGTGTTCCTCCCACACTCCAAAGACGAGCAGGTTTGTAGGTTGATTGGCTTCGGTAAAATTGTAAACTTGTCTCTGGTGTGTGTAGGATAGTGTCAGTGTGCGGGGATCGCTGGTCGGTGCGGGCTCGGTGGGCCGAACTTGGGATCACTTGGACCCATTTTGTGAGGCTTAGATCCAAACGTACTGAACGATCTCGACCCGAAACTTCCCCTATTCTTTTTCTCGAGAGAAGCTGTCTGACCTGTTGAGGTACTGCAGCTTTCTCTGCCTATCTTAGAGTCATAGAGTGATATAGCGTGAAAACAGGCCCTTCGGCCCAAAGCCCACCCCGACCAACATACCCCAGCTACACTAGTCCCACTTGCCTGCGCTTGGTCCATATCTCTCCAAACCTGTCCTATCTATGTACCTGTCTAACTGTTTCTTAAACGTTGGGATAGTCCCTGCCTCAACTACCTGCACTGGCAGCTTGTTCTATAAACCCACCACCCTTTGTGTGAAAAAGTTACCCCTCAGATTCCTATTAAATCTTTTCTCCTTCACCTTGAACCTATGTCCTCTGGTCTTCGATTCCCCCACTCTGGGCAAGAGATTCTGTGCATCAACCCGATCTATTCCTCTCACGATTTTATACATCCCCATAAGATCAGCCCTCATCCTCCTGCGCTCCAAGGTAGAGAGTCCCAGCCTACTCAACCTCTCCCTATAGCTCAGACCCTCTAGTCCTGTCAACATCCTCGTAAATCGTAGATCTTCTGTCCAAATCAGTTGCTCTGTGCAGATGGCTGGGTCATAGCTGGAAAGGGTGCAGGGTAGATACACGAGGATATTGCCAGGACTCGAGGGTCTGGGAGAGCGCTTGGGACTGCATGAACTTCTGGAGTGTCTCTGTCTGAGCGAGGCCTAGAGGGCTTGAACAGGCACATACGAGGATCAAACCCGTGGTGGGATAGGTACGGTAGTTGAACTGTAACGCGCTTTTGTTAAAATAGAATTTAGTTGATTCAAGTGCTCGATTCAGTGCTTTTACTGAAACTAGACTGGGGGGAAGCTTAGAAACGAGCAATTTACAGTGGAGCAGCGGTAGTGTTGCTGCCTTGCAGCGCAGGTCACGGGGACAACGTACAAACTCCGTACAGTCAAGCACCCATAGTTAGGATGGAAACCAGGTCTCTGGCACTGCAAGGCAGTAGCTCTGCCACTACTTCCAGTTCCAAGAATAAGATCGCACTGGTGATGAGACTACAGGTAGAGAAACAATCAATCACAATCACAATCACAATAATACTTTATTAGCCAAGTATGTTTTGCAACATACGAGGAATTTCATCCATGATCTCGAAGGGCCGAATGGCCTCCTCCTGCACCTATTTTCTATGTTTCTATGAATTTCATTTGCCAAGTCAGTCACACAAATAAAATGCAATGGAACACACAAATTAGATTTTAACATAAACATCCATCACAGTGACTCCTCCACATTCCTCTCTGTGATGGAAGGCGAAACAAAGTTCAATCTCTTCCCTTTTCTCTATAATCTCGGTTATATTTAAAGGAGTCCTCTTGCTAACACAGAAGCTCTGAAATAAATTTAGTTTAGTTTAGGGCAGCACGGTGCCGCAGTGTTGGCGTTGCTGCCTTACAGCGCCAGGGACACGGGTTCGATCCTGGCTACGGGTGAAGTCTGTACGGAGTTTGCACGTTCTCCCCGTAACCTGCGTGGGTATTCTCCAGGATCTCTGGTATCCTCCCACACTCCAGAGACGTACAGGTTTGTAGGTTAGAAGAGTCGGAGGTGGATTGACTGTCGGTACCTGTAACCCGGGACCTGACCCGAAATGTCACCAATTCCTTTTCTCCAGTGATGTTGTCTGACCCGCTGAGCTACTTTCTTTCTATCTATCTATCTATCTATCTATCTATCTATCTATCTATCTATCTATCTATCTATCTATCTATCTATCTATCTATCTATCTATCTATCTATCTATCTATCTATCTATCTATCTATCTATCTATCTATCCTTGGTATAAATGTAAAAATTGTCCCGAGTGTGTGCAGGATAATGTTGATGTTCGGGGATCGCAGGTCAATAGACAATAGACAATAGGTGCAGGAGTAGGCCATTTGGCCCTTCAAGCCAGCACCGCCATTCAATGTGATCATGGCTGATCATCCCCAATCAGTACCCCGTTCCTGCCTTCTCCCCATATCCCCTGATTCCGCTATTTTTAAGACCCCTATCTAGCTCTCTCTTGAAAGCATCCAGAGAACCGGCCTCCACCGCCCTCTGAGGCAGAGAATTCTACACTCACCACTCTGTGAGAAAAAAGTGTTTCCTTGTCTCTGTTCTAAATGGCTTACTCCTCATTCTTAAACTGTGGCCCCTGGTTCTGGACTCCCCCAATATCGGGAACATGTTTCCTGCCTCTAGTGTGTCCAAGTCATTAACAATGTTATATGTTTCAATGAGATGCCCTCTCATCCTTCTAAACTCCAGAGTATACAAGAGTGGGCTGAAGGGACTGCCTTCCGTGCTGTATCTCTAAACTATAAACAATTTTATGGAGCTCTATGAATAGCTGTGGCTTTATGACTTCTCTTCCTCTTCACAGGATTAAATGCAGCTCCCTTCAAAAAATTGCGTGGGATGGATTGTTTCATTATTCTCACAGATGTCCCAGGTACTAATGTTATCGGGCGTATTCTTGTTTGTTTCTGTGAGGATTGCAGCTCCCAAAGGAATCTAACAGTGAGAGGAATCCCACTGAAGTACAAAGAGAAGGAATCCCTCATTCGCTTCGTAAAAACATGTTATACTTATGTACCATCCAACACTGGAAAGAAATCCTGAGCACTTCTTTTGAAGGACCACAAAGGAATTTTTATTTTAACGACCTTTGAAGGCAGATATGTTCTGGGAATTGAACAAAAAAATACTTGCAGGAACTCCAAAGTGTGTGTTGTTCTGGCACGGTGGCGCAGTGGGTAGAACCTACAGCACCAGAGACCCAGGCTCGATCCTGACTACGGGTGCTTGTTTGTACGTTCTCTTCTGTGACTTGCGTGGGTTTTCTCCGGGTGCTCCGGTTTCTTCCCACACTCCAAAGACAATCAGGTTTGTCGGTTAATTGGCTTGCTGTAAAATGTAGAATTATAGACAATAGACAATAGGTGCAGGAGTAGGCCATTTGACCCTTCGAGCCAGCAAAGCCATTCAATATGATCATGGCTGATCATCCCCAATCAGTACCCCGTTCCTTCCTTGTCCCCATATCCCCTGACTCTGCTATCTTCAAGAGCCCTATCTAGCTCTCTCTTGAAAGTATCCAGATAACCTATCTTTAAGAGCTCCTTAATTGTCCTGAGTGTGTGTAGGGTAGTGTTAGTGTGCGAGGATCGCTGGTCGGTGCAGACTCGGTGGGCCGAAGGGCCTGCTTCCCCGCTGTATCTCGAAACTAAACTAAACTAAACTAAACTCAGCGGGTTGAGCAGCATCAGTGCGGGGAATGGAATGGTTGATGGTTCAGGTTGAGATCATGCAGTACGATTGAGAATGGAGAGGGGCGATGGTGGGTATCAAGAGGCGGATGGGAAGAGGGAGAGGCCAGTAGGTGAGGTATGGACTGAGGAGCGGTCAAGAGAGTCAAGGGTCAAGAGTGTTTTATTGTCATATGTCCCAGATAGAACAAAGAAATTCTTACTTGCAGCAGCACAACTGAATATGTAAATGTTGTGCATTGTGAAAAAAATAACAAACAAACTCACAAATATACACACACACACACACACACACACACACACACACACACACACACACACACACACGCGCACACACACACACACACACACACACACACACACACACACACACACACACACACACACACACACACACACACACACACACACACACACACACACACACACACACACACACACACACACACACACATATATATATGGTACTGTGGTGTTTGGATTACCTTTCCCTCAGACCACAGTACGTGCGCCTACAGAACAGTGTCTCGGGCACCATCTTGAGCAGCACAGGGGCTCCACAAGGAACTGTGCTGGCTCCGTTCCTGTTTACCAGCTACACAGCGGATCTCCAATATAACACCAACAGCTACTTTTTGCAGAAGTTTTCGGATGACACAGCTGTTGTCGGCCTCATTAAAGGGGGCAATGAGGAGGAGTATAGAGACATAATAAGTAACTTTGTGGAGTGGAGTGCACACAATAACCTCCATCTTAACACCAAAAAAAACAAGGAGATAGTTGTGGACTTCAGGAGGGGGAGCAGGAGGACTCAAGCAACACCAATCACCATTAAGGGCACTGAGGTGGAGGTGGTCGCTAATCACAGGTACCTTGGGGTGCAGCTTGACAGTGAGCTGAACTGGAAGTGTCATATGGAGGCGGTGTACAGGAAGGGACAAAGCCGACTGTATTTTTTAAGGAGGCTGAGGTCATTTAACATCTGCCAACCCCTACTGTGCAGTGTCTACCATTCAGTGGTGGCCAGTGCTCTGTTTTTTGCTGTGGCCTGTTGGGGAGATGGCGCCCGCATAGCGGACAAAAACAGACTGGACAAGCTAATCAGGAAGGCCGGCTCAGTGGTCGGGGCTGAGCAATGAACGGTCCAGCAGGTGGCAGAGGCCAGAACTCTGAACAAACTGGGATCAATAATGACCAACCCCACTCACCCACTCCATGCCCTGAAGGTGATCAAGAGCAGCATCTTCAGTCAGAGGCTGATTGCACCAATGTGCAAAACTGAGAGACATAGGAAGTCCTGTTTACCAGCTGCTATAAGGTTATATAATGCGCATAAATAACTGCACTTTTTTTTTAAATTAATTGTATTTTAACTTGTATTTTAATTTGTATTTTAACTTGTTAAGTATGGAAGCCATTTGAGGAAATGTGTGGTGTTATGTCTGTCTTGAAGCTGTCGTGGCACTGTAATTTCCTGTAAAGGATTATTAAAGGTATAATCAATCAATCAATCAATATAAATATACAGATCATATTTCACCATGGATTGTCACCTTGTCGTGGTGGAGAGGTTTGTGTGCACCTGAGATCCTGAGAGCGATGCCGTCTGGAGCTGTGCTCCTGGTAGGGCCACCCATGGCAGTAAGGTCGAGGGGGAGGTCTCTGACAAAGAGCAATCCAACCAAGACCTCAACAGTGGAACAGGTGGAGGACGATGGCTGACCTTAGTGGAGCGTCACAACGGCTGGGAAGGCGGATGAAGGCTGCAGAAGAGAAGGGTCTCCGGTCGTCTTGGACTCCATGCCACTGGATCCTGACCCAGATCTGTCAAGGACCCCACGTGGGGTGGCTGTCTGTGCACCAGTCTCCCCACGTTAAACAAAGTCACGCACAGGCGTCCTCCATATAAGGAATAGCATCCTGGAGACACCCATGGTCAGTCATGACCGAAGGAGGCCTAAAAATATATACATACATATATATATATATATATACATACATACACACACACACACACACACACACACACACACACACACACACACACACACACACACACACACACACACACACACACACACACATGCACACACACACACACACACACACACACACACACACACACACACACACACACACACACACACACACACACACACACACACACACACACACACACACACACACACACATACAGGCACACACATACTTGCAGGCGGAGCCAGGTAAGGGAATGGTTGGAGAAACAAGAAACTGATGATGCCTTTGGCCCACCATGTCTGTGCTGATGGGAAAGAGGGGAAGGGGGAATGACCAGCGTGTGAGCGGTCCTTTATTATGTTGGCCGGCCTCCCTCTGCAACGTGTAGTGTAGCTGGAGTCGATGGAGGAGGAGGCTGGTTTGTGTGATGGACTGGGCTGCGTCTACAACTCTTTGCGTAAGGAATATCAACTCTCTGGATTGGGAATTGACTCCAATGTGGAGGGATAGTTGTGGAGGCTGGCTTGTGTGATGATCTGGGCTGTCGATAATTAGAGGCATACACTGTGGAAAGAGGCCCTTTGGCCCACCTTGTCCATACCGACCAACATGCCCCATCTGCACTAGTCCCACCTGCCTGTGTTTGGCCCATATCCTTCTAAACATTTCCTATCCATGTACCTGTCTAAATGTTTCTTAAATGTTCCTGCCTCAACTACCTCCTCTAGCAGCTCGTTACATACACCCACCACCCTTTGTGTAAAAAAGTTGCCCCTCAGGTTCATATTGAATATTTCTCCCCTTCAACTTAGACCTATCTCCTCTGGTTCTTGATTCCCCCATTCTGGGCAAAAGTCTGTGTGCATCTACCCGATCTATTCCTCTCATGATCTGGTACACCTCTGCAAGGTCACCCCTCATCCTCCTGCACTACAAGGAATAAAGTCCTAACCTATGTCCTCTGGTTCTCCACGATATTCCCTTTATCATATGTACACCGTGGACTGCTCGATAGCAATCATGTATTGTCTTTTCCGCTGACTGGATAGCACGCGACAAAAGCGTCTCACTGTACCTCAGTCTATGTGACTATAAACTAAACTAAACTAAACAATTCTCTGGTAGACAAAAGTGCTGGAGAAACTCAGCGGGTGTGGCAGCATCTATGGAGCTAAGGAAATAGGCAACGTTTCGGGCCAAAACCCTTCTTTAGACTGATGGAGGGTGGGGAGAAGAAAGGAAAAAGGAGGAGGAGGAGCTAGTAAGGGCTAACGAAATTGGGAGAATTCAATGTTTATGCCACTAGGATGCAGACTACCCAAGAGGAATATGAGGTGCTGTTCCACCAATTTCCGGTGTTGCTCACTCTGGCCATGGAGGAGACCCAGGACAGAGAGGTCGAATACGGAATGGGAGGGGGAGTTGAAGTGCTGAGCCACCTGGAGGTCAGGTTGGTTAAAGCGGACCGAGCGGAGGTGTTCGGCGAATTCTCTGCTGGGCTGAGCAGTTGCCAGATGCAACCGTGTAAGATGCTTTCTACTGTGCATCTGTGGAAATTGCTAAGAGTTATTTCAGGCATGCCAAAGTTTCTCATACTTCTGCAGAAGTGATCTTCTTCTGGCACATCTGAGTTAAGTTCAATTCAGAGATACAGCACGGAAACAGGCCCTTCGGCCCACCGAGTTCACACTGACCAGCTTCTTCTTCTTCTTGCGTTTGGGGTGCACAGCCTAAAGTTGTAGGTCAACTTGTTCTATTTGATCTATTTGTTTGTGCACGTCAGGTTGATTGCATTAGTCGAAACAGGGTGGACCACGTGAAGGTTGCAATCTCCCACCCCACTGACCAGCGATCCCCGCACATTAACACTGACCTACACACACTAGGGACAATTTTTACATTTATACCAAGCCAATTAAACTACAAACCCGCACGTCTTTGGAGTGTGGGAGGAAACCGAAGTCCCCGGAGAAAACCCACGCAGATCACGGAGAGAACCTGCAAACATCCATACAGACAGCAGCAGTGGTCAGGATCGAACTCGGGTTTCTTGTGCTGTAAGCGCTGCAAGGCAGCAACTCTACCGCTGCGCCACCGTGCCGCCACATTTGTGAAATGGTGAAATGCTTTGAAGTTGCGAAAAGCAACCCCCTTCTGAAGAAGGGTTTCGACCCGAAACGTTGCCTATTTCCTTCGCTCCACAGATGCTGCCTCACCCGCTGAGTTTCTCCAGCATTTCTGTATACCTTCGATTTTCCAGCATCTGCAGTTCCTTCTTAAACCCCGTTTTATCATCCCGTTCTCAAAATACAAATCCACGTGAATGAAATGGGAAGAAACAGTAACAAAGGTCAGGATGAATTGGAATATAATTCTAAGTCTCAAAACAGCTGAGATTAAAAATGTAATCAAAGCATCAGAAGAACAAGATTAGACTTTCCAATGGTGGCTATATAACTAATGACAAAAATAATCTTTCAGGGTCAGATTGGCAAGGAGCATGCATTATTGGTCCGCAAGGATCCAGTCAATTTATTGTTTATTTAACAAGTCTTTGATTAGAATTTCTTATTAAATGTTTAATGGTTTAATCCTGTCCCAGTCAGAATTTTCACTGTGTGCTATTAAAAGTGGTTCAGCCATTTCAACGCCACTTAAAATGGAGAAGACTAAATGTTTTTTTCAGGCAAGTAATCTTACTTTTCCTATTTAACCTTGCCAAGGCCTAAGTTATTGAAAGATGAGAGTTGATCTTGTGATTCTATATTATCTTCCAAAGTGCATCACCTCATTTATATCTATGATAACATTTGGATAATACTTATCTTTGTTTGTTTGTGTTGTACTTCCGGTGGCGCTGGTGCCAGCAGCCTCCACCTACAGCCCGGTATCTTTTTGTTTTTTTGTTTATTTAGTTATGTAAAAGTGTGTTTTTTGGTGTTTTTTTGTGTTTTGATGTGGGGGAAGAGGGTACGGTGCGGGGGATACCGTCCTTCAGCCGCTTCCTGGTGAAGACGCGACTATTATTCGAGTCGCGTCCTCGCCCCCCCCCCCCCCAGCGGCCTACCTACTGGATTGGCGCGGCCTTTCCTGCCGGGATCGACCAGAGCTCCAGCAGCGGCGGGACAGCGCTGTAACATCGCGAGGCTGGCGATGCCTTACCGGGGATTGCCGTCTGGAGCCCGGAGTGCTGGACCTGTGGCACCGACATCATGGAGCTGCGGTTTGCGGGCTCCCAACGCGGGCGGCGCTGATGGACAGCGCGGGGTCCTGCGACTCTGCCCGGCTCGGCTTGCGGACTCGGGAGCTGCGGACTCCGGCTGCGGGAGGCGGCTGATCAGGAGGTCCGGGCCGCTGAGGAGGCGGATGTTCACCGTCGGGGATCGGCGTCGGCGTTCCACCAGCCCGGCGTGAGGGCCTGGACATCGGGCCACCTGGGGCAGCGACTGCGGGTGCTAGGATGGCCTCGACCACGAGTGAACATCTGGGAAGAACGGAGGGGAGGCTGGCTGGACTATGGTGCCTTCCTCACCTAGGTGCCATTGTGTTATGTTGTGTCGTGGACTTTCAGTAGCAATGTTACAAAATTTTGAGATTTAAAAAATCAAGTCTGTAATTTATCCCATCAGATAAAGCATAAAAATAAGTTTAATTTGACACCTAATTCACTTTCATATCTCAAGTATTTAAAAAGTTATGGCCATTTTCATACTCGGAAATTAGCATCTTGTTCCCTATTGATTTTCTATGGACATAACAAAAAAGCTGTGATCGTGGACAGTCAAAAGCCCATAACTTTCTTAAAAATTAAGAGAACTGAATGAAATTTTCAGTTATCATAGATTGAACCATTCTGAAACAAATATAAAATAATCTTACTTGGATGACCTGAAATTAAAGCATATAATTAGTTAGTTACCCAAGTGTAGCTAATTTCAAACTTCAATTACTAGATCTAAACATCTATCCATTTCTTAATAAATGATTAACATTTTTAAATAGCCTAAGTGTGCAAATAATATTCATAAATAATTCACAATAAAACATGATTTTTAAATCTCGTTTACATTAATTTATAGGCCAAATGGAAGGAATTTAGTGATCAATTGCTGTAAATAAATGCCCATTTAAATCAGCTTTCCAGTGGGATCCTGTGAACGCGCTGGTTTAGAACGTTCACATTGCGGTAGATTTGTGCCCTCAAATGCCCAGAAAAATACTGCGGGATATAATGGGCCCAAAATGAGCTACTCGCAATATTAAACTTTGTATAAAGGGATCTTAAGAAGCCCTTTTTAATGTAAAAATAAGCTACATACCTTCTGTGGTTTGCTCTATGAGACCCTGACGGCTGTCGGTGGTCGCGGGTTTAGAGATTGATTTTTAAACGACTATAACTATTATCCAGGGCCTTTAAAACTAATAATAGCTTTTGCGACGGGGTCTTCCAGCGATTTTTCGTTAATAATTAACTAGGCTGAACATCTTCGATTTGAACAGCCTAGAGAAAATCGCGTTTTAAACCCGCCCCCCTCTAAACGGCGCCAAAATCGCGCACACCCGCAGCGACAGATTTTCAGCGACGCTTCAGGTAGGCTTTGCAACATACCTACTTTCAGTGTTTGTGCTTTTTTAAAAATCCAATTTTATTTTTAATATGTTTTATTATTTATTATTATTTATTTATTTTTATTTTTATGATACTGCCTGTAAGGGAAATTCATTTTGTTGTCTCTAACTGAGACAATGACAATAAATTTGAATGTAATACAATACAATACGATATTTTGTACTCATCCACCCAATGGGGATCATGACAGATGCCCCCTTGTGGCGATCCCCGGAAACGGCGACACGATGCACTCTGTGACGTGTCGGGCGACCAATTCTGACAACATGTTGGATGGCGACAGAAGCCAACAGCGAGCTGTACGTCGTCTGACACACGAGCAAACAAACGATCCACACAGTTATCACAGGAAATATCAGGGATATGGATGTGCATGCTGACCGGTTGCATCGTGGCTTGGTTCAGCAACTTGAGCGCCCTGGAGAGGAAGAGACTACAAAAAGTAGTAAACACTGCCCAGTCCATCATCGGCTCTGACCTTCCTTCCATCGAGGGGATTTATCGCAGTCGCTGCCTCAAAAAGGCTGGCAGTATCATCAAGGACACACACCATCCTGGCCTCACACTCATCTCCCTGCTACCTTCAGGTAGAAGGTACAGGAGCCTGAAGACTGCAATGACCAGGTTCAGGAATAGCTACTTCCCCACAGCCATCAGGCTATTAAACCTGGCTCGGACAAAACTCTGAACATTAATAACCCATTATCTGTTATTTGCACTTTATCAGTTTATTTATTCATGTGTTTTGTAGACAATGTCTACTATGTTCAGTTGTGCTGAAGCAAAGCAAGAATTTCATTGTCCTATCAGGGACAAATGACAATAAACTCACTTGAACTTGAACTTGATATGCAGGTAGAGGGGATGAGATTAACTTGGCATCATGTTATGCATGGACATTTCTGGGCGGCACGGTGGCGCAGCGGTAGAGTTGCTACATCACAGCGCCAGAGACCCGTGTTCGAACCAGACCACGGGTGCAACTTGTACATTCTCCCCGTAACCTGCGCTGGTTTTCTCCAGGAGGTCCGGTTTCCTCCCACACTCCAAAGATGTACAGGTTTTGAAGGTTAATTGGCTTCGGTAAAATGGTGAATTGTCCGTGATTTGTATAGGCGAACTGAGCATTGTGTATATTTTCCAAACAGTTGCTTTGTCCGGAAATGGAGCTGGATTACAAAAATATAAATCC